>NW_026083281.1:0-48222 GCF_020184175.1 Aphis gossypii
TTCGTATTCATTTGTTTTTTGTTTTACAAACACAAAAGAACCGGGCAAGCGTCCGACACCGTATTACACTGGTTGAGGAGAAATAGACAATCACAATTACCATTTTTTGTACTTTTATATTATGTATATGTAATATATATCTTATTATTATATAATTACACATTTCAAAAACAGCCGGGCTATTATGTCGAGATAACAATGATAATACCTACTATCAGTTAGGTATATTAACTATAGGTAATAACTTATAAACACAACGATCGACTTAAGTACTTTTTTAGTAAATTATCTCTTTTCTAGACACCTGATTACCATTTCCGACCGAATTCCACGTAAAACGATTTTCACTCGAACCCATCTAAGGTTAGGTTAGGACTCCTTCGGCTCCTTCCAAACCACCGGAGGTTAGATTAACTAAAATTGTGACTACTAGACTTTTTACGATATTTTCTTTACAGTCCCGTATCCGACCTAGGGTACTCACTTAGACCGAATATCACTTAGATCGAATTTCACTTAGACCGAATTTCACAGCAGAGCGAGGCACATCTAGTTAAATATAAAACAGTTAAAATTAAAGTATTAAATTAGGTATTATTTAAAAAATGTTTACACATTATTGGTCATATTGTATACATATGTATAATATATATATAAAATTATTAATACACAGGTTATATGTTAATATTTATTATACAACAGAAAATAATTTACGGGAAAAATATTTAAAAAATGATTATAATTAAACATATAGGTAAAAAAATTAAATTAAAGTATTCAAAATTTTTAACACAGTTGGTCATACTGTATTGTCCGTATTCATATATAAAAATAAAATTGTTAATATTATAATATTAATAAACTATAAGGTTAGGTCATTATTAAGTCAAAACATTTTTCACTAATATTATAATATTGTAGTGTCAATTTTCGAGTAGGTAGGTAATAAAAGTATATACGTATAAAAGTATAATATATAGGTCAATAAAAACGTATTGTGTGTGCTATTGCAGTTAAAAATTCTGGTAAGCTTTTGTTTCCTTCTTTGATTTCTAAGCAGAGATTTTTTAATAAGTTTTGAATTTTTTCATAATGTGGTAATTTTCTTTTGTTGCTTAATAAACCTAGACTTTGTTGTGCCAAATTCGTTTCATCTGTAGCAACTTCTAACCTCATTTTGGTTATTAAAACCCAAATACTTGGAAGCTTGTGGCCGACCAGTCTAGAAAAACGGTTATTCCAACCTTCAGTTTGGTTATTTGTACGATCGCTATCTGCCAAGGTCAAATCATGAGTATTCTACTGTTCAAGTGGAAATAGTGGTGGACAATTTCTAAAACGTATATTAGTCTCTCCTGGAATACCTATCTGTCTATAAGTCCCATTTACGTAAGTTTTGTCAAAATAATCAACTAGCTCATTGGCATGATCTGGCATTATATTCTTTAAATGAGCCATCCCATCTTTAACCATTTCTAAAGGTAAAAATGCCAACCTATCCAGTTTTCTACAAAACTCACTAAAACTTTCATCTCCTCTGTTCTCCTCTGTATATTTGTTCTAGGCCAAGTTTTTGAATCATTCTGTGTGTACTTTGTGTAAGATGGTAAAAACAACCATTAATACACACATGCTATCCCAACACGGATTTCACTGCGTTGATTACAGATTTTTCAAAATCTATATGAAAGCTCGTTGGATCTGGATATAATTGCCGTTCAGAACATTTTTCTAGAATTTCGGTCAGCATTTTTTCATACGTTTTTTTATTTTTATTTTTCTACAAACAGTATATAGATGTTATAAATGTTTTTTGTATTTTAACTCTTACCACATACAGTTGAAGAAAATCTTATGGGGCCAAACCAAAGTTTTCATCCATGTACCAATTTATTACTATTCGATAGATGTTGAAGACCTTCATCTGTAGCAAAAATTACCATACGGTCTTCCTCATTCACACCATCGTCAAACAATAAAAATCTTTTATTATGGGGCTCACCCGTTGTACATCATTCATCTAAAAAAATTGTATTTTTTTTAATTTACATTTTTATTAAAAAAAAAATAAGACTGGAAATCAATAATGTGCTACGTCTTTAATTAGATATTAAATATATTTATATAACTATTTATTATAATATATGTATATATTTAATATAACTATTATAATATACCTATATATTATATTATATTGATTCTTACCCACGATTTCATCAAAGTCTAAGGGATTATTTTTTGTTTTTTGGTTTCGTAGTGTGCGCTTGACTATGTTTTCAGGTGGCATCTGACTTTTGTCATCTAATTTTGCAACGCATTCTCCAAAAATATGTGCTGGGTTGTTTTTGGAAGTCTTAGCTTGATTTTTCATTTCATTATAACACATACTTACCTCAACCTCTTTCTTATTTGGCCTATGTGTTATGATATGAGTTGTTCCACTTTTAACAGTTTTTGACATTTGAAGATCTGTATACATGGTCCCTGGACATTTGAGCATGGTTGCTTTATTACAGCGCCATGTAATACTACTTTTCCTGGTATGTTTGAGAACGTACATGTAGCCCTCGAAACATAATTTGGGCTTATTTTTATTAGAGTTAATGATTTCCATCGTATGTTAAAAATGTAAAATCAAAAATAGAGAAACTAGAGAAAAAGACTGAGAGTATAGATGTGCGAGACTGAAAGTATAATTTATAAAACAGTTATATCTTAACAAAAGAAAGGGAATTTCCTTCAAAACAAGATGAAAGAAAATGCTTAACATTGAATAAAAATAACTTGATATTTTGTGGATATTATCTTGAAATCAATTGATTTATGTCTTTCACCCTAGATATGTATAAGTATAATGTATGTATTTGTACAGGGTGATTCTTTTTTACTTTTTTAAATGTACATTGCAGTATGATTGTATGAACTTAATAATATCCTTAATATATTTAATTAAGGAAATCGAAACACTTTTATTTTCCCTAAAGATGATGACAAACCCAAAAAATAAAAATAAAGGTTGTAAAATAAATAAAATCAATACATTCATTACTGTTTAGAATCTAAAATATATTTATTACTATGGAATAATAAATAATAACATATAACATATAACCTGTGTATTAATAATATTATATAATATCTAATATATAAATGTGAAAATGAAAACCAATGTAAACCGTTTATAACCGTTTATATATTATATATATATATATGTATACTGTTATGGGCTATGAGATATCTATAACAGGGATGACGAACCTATGTCACGCGAGTCACGGAGTGACACGCGCGCATTATTTCAGTGACACGCCAATTTAAAATATAATTCTTAATTTTTACTTCACTTTCTAAAAAAATTATTGATAATTTTAAACTATTTTAAACTTATTATTGGAATATATCGTAAGATATTGTAATCTGTACTTTCCATTTCCTAAGCTCGTAAACGAAACGATTAGATTATCAATAAATTCGTTTATCGCGTTTACGTAACAAACGTAGGTAAAACAGAACAGTCGACAGTCGTCAACAGATAGTTTCGGATGCCTTACAAGACGACTATTTTAACCAACCTATTCAATATTGCTTCGGGCTTTCTCAATATAATTCCCGTTTAACCGTTGGAAGTTTAATACATTGGTGAATATTATTTATTTTTATTATTTTCAAAAATTAAAAATAAGTATAAAATAATTAACACTATATTCTTAATTTATAGAATAAAAATGTTCAAAAAATTAAAACTGAATCCAGAAAAAAGCGGTAGTGGGAGATTATTCCACGAACAGTGGACAGTGGATTTTGGTGTAATTCAAAACAATAATAAGGTACTATGTTGCTTGTGTAACGAAACAGTTGTAAGCCGTAGTTTTAATGTTAAAAGACATTTCGAGACAGTTCATAATAATATATTTTCTCTATCGGCTGAAGAAAAATTAGAATTGATTTCTCAAAAAGTAAAATTTTTTAGAAGTCAATCCAACAAATTTAAAGTGGCGTTCAAACTATATAATAATTTATCAGCCGCTAGTTTTTCTGTGTCGCATTGCATTGCGCAGCATGGTAAGCCACTTTCTGACGGAGAATACTTAAAAGAAGTTTTTGTTAAGGCGTCTAACATTTTGTTTCATGATTGAAAATAAAAAAAATGAAATAATAAAACGTATTAACGATTTGCCTGTTAGTAGAAATACTGTAAAAGATCGTATTATTTGTATGAGTAATGATATAACAGATCAGCTTCAAACAGATTTGGCTTTAAAAAATTATTTTTCAATCTGTCTTGACGAAAGTACAGATGTAACTTTACAGGCGCGACTAGCAGTCTTTGTTAGGTTCAGTAGTGTTAATATTATGAGGGAAGAATTAATAAAATTAATGACGATTTCTACTAAAACAACTGGTCAAGATATTATGAATGTAGTACTTAAAGAATTCGCCAATTTAAAAATAAATATAAATAATATTGTTTCAATAACTACGGATGGCGCCCCTAATATGGTTGGCAAACACAATGGATTTGTTCAACTTTTTTCGAAAGAAATTTCTCATCAGTTAATCAGTTTTCATTGTTTTATACATCAAGAAGCGTTGTGTGCTAAATACAGCTTGAAATCGCTTCAAAATGTAATGGAAGTAGTTACAAAAGTTGTCAATTTCATTACATCTCGTGCTTTAAATAACCGACAATTTACTAAATTATTAGATGAAGTTGAATCACAATACGCTGGCCATTTAATGTATAACAGTGTTCGTTGGTTGAGTCGTGGTCAAGTTCTTCATCGATTTGTTGAATTATTAGAAGAAATACGATTATTTTTATTCGAAAAATCTCAAGACTATCCAGAACTTAAAGTTTTAAATTGGTTGAACGATTTAATGTTTTTCACTGATTTTACTACAATGTATAATGAATTAAATAAAAAACTTCAAGGGCCCGGTCACATAGTCTTAACAATGTTTGAAAATATCAAAGGTTTTGAAAAAAAAATTGAAATTTATTGTAAAGATCTTAAAAATGAAAAATTTAAATATTTTCCACATTTGAAAAATCATCTGAACAATTCATTACACTTTGCAGATAGTCAGACTGACATAAAATGTATAATTAAAAAATATGTTAATATATTAGAAAATACAACTGAATTATTTTCTAATAGATTTTCACAGTTTCGATGTCTAGAACCAACCTTTCAATTTTTAATAAATCCGCATAAAATTACATATGATGAACTTGATCTATCTTTTTTTGAATGGCTAAATATCGAAAACTTAGAAATGGAATTAATAGAATTTCAGGGAAATGTAATTTGGAGAAATAAATTTATTAATTTTTTAAAATTTTTTTGTAATTAAAAAAAATATGTGTTTGTATTAATGTGTAATAGTAAATTGATGCTGTAAATATATATTAATATGTACATGTAACTTTATAAATAGTGAATAGTAAATGCTGTAAAGTTATATTAATATGCAATAGTTATAGTACCTAAACAGAAAATGCTGTTAAGTTTAAATATTTTATACACCTAACAACAAATAAAATCATGTTTATATGTTTAATTAATTATTTTTTAAGCAAAAAAAAAGGTCTGACGCGCGAGGCAAATAAAATCAAACCAAACATTTTGATTTGACACGCAGTTATCAAAAGGTTCGCCATCCCTGATCTATAAGATATCTACGAGATATCAAAGCTAAGTTAGTATGACTGTTATGGTCTATGAGATATCTGTAAGATATCTACAAGATATCAAGGCTAAGTTAGCATAACCATGCCTCGTGTCGAGGGCAATGCGGTTGCTACTATGACCACATTGTGTCGGAATAGTAAGCGCACCAATAATTATAGTACTCTAATGATACATTTGAGATGTTATTGCACATTTTCAAATTCGTGTCCGAATTTGCAACAACAACAACAAGAACACCTGGTTTCACCCAAAAGGCGACCGCACGACGTAAACAAGAGACGCACCACGATATATAAGGGAGCCCGAAGACCAGCAACGACAGATGTACCAAAGCTATCAACAACTGAGCACTTTCACGTCACTCAGCCACTTATTTTATTTGTTACATGTATTTTATTTATATGCAATAAAGACATATTTCGTTATTAAGTTTAACTTTCATTCAAATTAACCATTTGGATTCAAATCTGATACTGGCACTCAACAATTTGGCGCAGTCGGTAGGATTCACTTTTCAAGGAGGCAAACCGTCAAAGGCTACCATCAACAAGGAAGACTTGTACACCCTTCCTCGTTGATAACTCCAGAAGAGAAGACCATTCAATTCAACGTTGCAGAAAGTATCAGACAGGATGACAACATCAACGAACGTCGCATTATTGTGAGTGAATAGTTAATTAAATTATTACACGGATATATGTTACAAAAATATAAAACCTAAGAAATATCATTTAAGTAACTGAATATATTTAAGTAGGTCGTAAAAAAACTATTTAGGAATTTTTTTTTTTTTTTGATTATTAAAGGGCAATTGATTTATTTGAATTATTATTGAGGGCATATTGTTGAATTATTGAGATTATTATTGAGAATTATTATTGAGGGCATATATTATTGAGATTTATTATTGAGTTATATTATTATAGTTGATTGTAAAACGTATCAAATGAGTGTGAAAGCAATTTATGGAGAACACAGGTACATCTCCTTTGGAAGTAGCTAATCCATCGAATAAGACGTCTTTAGAAACTCCAGATTTGAGTTTAGAAGTATTAAATAAAACCCAACAGTTGATTAATTTGGGAAGCCCTAGTAGAAGCCCTAGCCCTAGTAAAAGCCCTAGCCCTATTGAAAGCCCGAAAGAACGCCCTAGTCTATTGTCTATTTAGAAACCCAAGTGAACGCCAGAGCGCGAAAATAAAACATAGTTTGGAGAGAAGTTTAAGTTTAGACAATAAAAAGGTTACACGTAGCAAGGTTACGGACGATTTTGAACATACTGAGTTAACGTTCGGGAGAAAACCACGTGTAAAGAAAATCGTTACCATACAATTAGAGGAAGCATTTAAGCTTATACCTATGTGTACGGGAGAAGACGATATCTATCCGTTCATAAATGCATGTGATATGGCAGTAAATTTGGTTGAAGAAAAATGCGCACCGACTTTAGTTAAATATATAACAACTAGGTTATCCGGTAGAGCATTAGAAATGATAAAATATAAAAACGTTACTAAATGGGTATACATTAAGAGTTATTTATCGGATGCTTTTGAAGATACGACAACTGCTTCAAGTTTGCAAATACAATTAAATTCCATTAAAATGCGTCATGGGGAGGACGTCAATGATTATTGCCATAGAGTAGAAAAATTGTATAATAAATTATGTAATGCGTGTACATTTAATAAAGAGGAATCAGAAGCAAAAGTAATTCACGAAACTTTAAAAGAACAAACACTGAATATTTTTATAAAATGATTAATAAGTCCTATAAGAACAATTGTAAAGGCACGAAATCCTAAAACATTAGAGGTAGCTAAGCAATTGGCAAAGGCAGAAGAAGTAGAATATAATTCAGAAAGAGAAAATAACGGATACAGAAACGATTTTAATCAAGGCAATTATAATGCTTCACGACAAAATAATAATAATTTCCAACGTGTGAATAATACAAGAAATAATAATACGAATAGTCGTAATAGGAATTTCCAACCAAATAACTTTAGTAAACCAAGTTATCAAGGACGGACAAATAATTACACTCAGCAAAATAATTTTAATAGACCACCTATTAAATGCTATAACTGTAGTGGTAATCACTATGCAGCTCAATGTAGAAATAAACCTGCAAGTAATAATAATCGTCCATCTAATCGAAATAGTTTTACAACCACCAACAAATATAACGCACGCGCAACCACATGTGCATATTGTAAACGAAGTGGTCATGATATAAGTACATGTTAAAAAACGTAATAATGAAGTAGAAACCACAATTCGGGAAACTTGAACGTGTCGGCGAGGACCGTGGTACTCGTTCGATAAACCAAATAATCGCGGAGGAAATGCACAATGTTACCACATCGTCGCTGCTTTAGAAAACAATCACATAACATGTATATCACCTGCGAGCAAAACAAACGAGTTAAATTTATTAATAGATACAGGTAGTCAGGTGAATATACTTAAGATAAATTGCTTACAAGGACAATTAAATATAGATGAAACACAAAAAATTAATTTAAGAGGCATTCATAAGGAGTTAATACAAACAATAGGCAAGATAAAAATACCAGTTATAATAAATAACAAAAATATAGACATAGAATTTTATGTAGTGGGAATGCTATTCCCTATACACAAGGACGGTATATTAGGACATGCATTTTTACTAAAATACAAAGTAATGGTGGACGTAGCCAAAAATAGGTTAATTATTCAAGATGATGAAGCAACCTCGCACAAAGAACATTGCGGTTCTGTGGTTTTTAAATTGCAACCACGTACGGAAACCGTCGTAGAAATAGCAATAGCTGAGCCAGTCGTGGAAAGTAAAAGTATATACATACACAAACAACAAATTACAAAGGACGTATATTGCAGTAGTACGGTGTCTACTGTGAATAAAGGGAAAGCAATAGTTAGTATGTTGAATATATCTGAGGAGATAAAAGACATAGATGTAACCGATATAAATAAGATAAATTATGATAGTGAATATGAGATATATACGGTAGAAACAAAAAATAATTATTATGAACGTATAACGCGTTTGAGACAAATAATAAGAACCGATCATATGGATGAGAATGAGGAAAAATCAATTTATGAAATATGCGAGAAGTATAATAACATATTTCATATGGAAGGGGACATGCTAACCTTCACCAACGCGGGAACTCATATAATAAGATTAAAAAACGACCAACCGCCTATATATCGAAGACCTTATAGACTTCCTCATGCACAACAAGATGAGATAAATACGCAAATTAAGAAACTTGAGGATAACGATATTATTGAAAGTTCAAGGAGTCCTTGGAACTCTCCTCTTTTACTAGTGCGAAAGAAAATTGACAATTCAGGTAAACAAAAGTTTAGAATAGTGGTAGACTTTAGAGCATTAAATGAAGTCACCATAAATGAATTCCATCCTCTGCCTAATATTACAGAAATATTGGACCAGTTAGGACAATGTCAATTATTTTCTGTTCTCGATCATTCTAGTGGGTTTTATCAAATCAAATTAGAAAAAGAATCACGAGAATTAACAGCCTTTTCAACCAATCAAGGTCATTGGCATTTTAAACGTATGATTCAAGGCATGAAAACTAGTCCTGGAACTTTTCAAAGAGTTATGAACTCAGCTTTAGCTGGTTTAATAGGAATAAGATGTTTAGTTTATTTAGATGACATAATTGTATACGGGAAAAATTTGTATGATCATAATGAGAAGTTAGTAGAAGCATTTGAGCGATTACAAATTAACAATTTGAAGTTACAACCAGATAAATGTGAATTTTTAAAACGTGAATGTGTATATTTGGGACACGTAATATCAGAAAATGGAATTAAACCTGATGAAAAGAAAGTGAAATCTGTGTTAGAATTTCCCAAACCAACTAATGTAAAAGATATAAAATCATTTTTAGGTTTAAGTGGGTATTATAGGAAATTTATAAATTCATATAGTGCAATTGCGAAACCTTTAACTAATCTTTTAAAGAAAGACATTAAATTTTTATGGAGTGATGAATGTCAAAAATCATTCGATAAATTGAAATCAGCTTTGTGTTCTGAACCAATACTTAAATATCCAGACTTCACTAAGACTTTCATATTAACTACGGACACGAGTAATAAAGCACTAGGGGCAATATCATCTCAGGGAGAAATAGGTCAAGACTTACCAATCTCTTATGCGTCACGGACGTTGAATAAAAGTGAAAATAATTATTCCACAACCGAGTTAGAATGTCTAGCTATAATTTTTGGGGTAAAACAGTTTAGACCATATTTATATGGAAGGAAATTTATAATACTTAGTGATCATCGCCCGTTGACGTGGCTTTTTAACTTAAAAAATCCATTATCGAAGTTAGCACGTTGGCGAATACAACTTGAAGAATATGATTATGAGATACGATATAAACCTGGGGTGCAAAATTCTAACGTAGATGCGTTAAGTCGTATGTATTCAATGCAAGAAATTAAAAACGAGTCGTACGAGGAATTTCTTGGAAAAATGGAAACACAGTTAATTACCAATAGCAATGTAAAAGAAGCTTTAGGTACGCTTTTGGAGTCACCGGTAAAGCAGTGGCGTGTTTACAGGGTAGGCCGACTAGGCCCGGGCCTGCCCAATTTAATTTGGCTACTTTTTTTTTTTTTCACAAATCGCGGCTTAAAATATATATACATATGTATATTATATCTTAAACCGTGGACATGATCAATGTTTATAGATAATCAATCATATCAAAATTATTATCACATATTTTGTTATCAGTATTTTTTACATCAGTTATCACTATACATCGTTATTATATTGGATTTGGCGCGGCGTGTAGGAGTGAATACTGAATAGCTATAATAGTTGTTTATAGCATCACAGTTTTAGATAGATTTTATGAAAAATCGTGGTTAAGTTTTACAATTTTATTTCTAGTTTTTAAGAAAACAGTTTACAGTGAACATGAAACGGTTTTTAGTATCCAAGCAACCTAATGAACCTCCTTCAAAAACATTTCTAGAAAACAATTTCACCAACACGCCAAATCTAAATATATTATGTACTACTACAACTCATATCCAAGATCCAGAAAAAAGTATGAACAATGTAAGCGATATAAGTGAAAATGCTGATCAGAAACCGGTTCAGCCGATTTTGCAGCAGTTTCCTCGCCATATTATATCAAATAAACTAAGGTCCTTTAACGCATCATGGTATTTAAAAAGACCATGGATTGAATACTCAATAAGACTTGATAAAATCTTTTGTTTTTACTGTCGGCATTTTGCCTTAAATATTAACCATATTTCCAAACAAGATGTTTACATTAGCCTTGGTTATTGTGATTGGAAAAATATATGTAACACCACAATTAAACATGAATGTAGTAATATACATAAAATGAGTTTGGAAAAGTATCATGCTTATATTAAATCAAAATCTGATGGTGCTGTATCTAGTCAATGTAATAACTATGCAAAAAAACAAATAATAAAAAATCGAGAAGTCCTTACATCTATAATCAGAATAGTATTATATTGCGCTCGACAAGACATAGGATTTAGAGGTCATCGTAGCGAAAAACTTCAAATACATAACATTGACAATTGTCAAGTTCCATCAAATGAATGTAATGAAATTGAATTGACTCATTATCAAAACCAAGGTGAGTGTGTATGTGTAAGGTTATAAAATGTCTAGAAATTATTATTTTTTTTAAATTGTGTGTAAATAAAAAAATTAAAATACAATTTAATTTAAAATAGAAATAGGAAATACAGAAAACATTATACAAATTACAACATAATTCATTTATTCATATAAAAATATTTTGTTTATAATAATTAGATATATTTACTTTATACTTATAAACAGAGGCAATCTTAAAGTGTTTTACCTATAATCTTTATTTATTATTGCTATTTGAATTCAAATAAAATACCACTTCAAAATTTGTAAAATAGTATTAATTTTAAATATATTATAGTCTGTTTGTATCACATATTTACAAAATATGCCCTGTTATGTATAAACTGGAACTACTAGATTTGGGATAGAATTTGACATATGTTAGTAAAAAAGCAAACATAATTGTTTATTATAATTACAATAATTATCAATACTTTAAGAAGGGTAAAGTTTGAAATATTTCATTCTCATTACCCTATATATGTGTATTTGAGCATATTGTAATGATTGTAAATATTTCCATTTGTTAAACAGGAAATTTTATGGAATTAGTAAAAGTGTTGTGTTTAGAAAACAAATGTTTTGAATCAAATTTGATGTCTTTACCAAAGAATGCAAAGTATGTTTCAAATATAATTCAAAATGATATTCTTGAAGCAGCAGCCAATGTAGTAGGAAGAAGTATAGTTGCTGAAATTAAGGATGGTAGTGATATCTATAGTATTATTGTAGATGAAGCACGAGACATTAGTAAACAGGAACAAATGAGCATATGTGTAAGATATATTGTGGGTTCAAATATCAAAGAACGTTTTCTTGGATTTGTCCTGATACAAGATCTTGATGCAAATAGTTTATCGAAAACTATTCATGAATTTTTGAAAAATATTAATTTAGACATAACTAAGTGTGTTGGTCAAAGTTATGACGGTGCGTCTGTTATGTCTGGCTCTAATAACGGTGTACAGGTGAAAATTCGTGAACTTGCTAAGAATCCATGTCCTTATATACACTGTTACGCACACAGACTAAATTTAGTATTAGTCGATGCAGCAAAAAAAGTAAACACATTAGATGAATTAATTGGTCTTCTTGAAGCAATATATGCATTCCAGAGTTCATCAACAATACGTCATGATGCTTTTATAAAATCACAGGATAAATGTACAAACATTATGCAATTGCCTCAACACTGTGAAACTCGATGGGTGTCAAAATATAAAGGAGTACATTTTTTTAAAAATAGATTTGAATGTGTCATTGATGCTTTACAAAAATGTGGATTAAGTAATAAAAAAAGAGAAGCTGCTGAAGCTAAAGGTCTTTTGTATCAATTTTGTAAGTTTGAAACCCTATTAATGTTATTTTACATGGATGAAATTTTAGGCATCATAAATAATTTATCTATTTACTTACAAAAATCAAATTTAGATATAATTAAGTGCTTAAAATTGGTTAAGTCAACTATTTTACAATTGACCAATATGAGAACTGAAGATAAATTCAATACATTTTTTGATGAAACTTTAGAAGCTGCTAAAACTTCAAATTTCATAGATATAACTGATCTGAATAAAAGCAGAAAATTGAATATACCTTTGAAATTTAGTGATAGTTATGTCTTAGTCAATATTAATCATAGGAAAAATGAAACACAAGTTAAAAGTACTAATAATACACACAATGCATTAAGACAGCAATATTTTGAGATTATTGACCAAATTCTTAGTGAATTAGCTAATAGATTTGAAAAAAACAATGATTTCCTTACAGCTATTGATGCGTGTGATCCCAATTCAACTAACTTTATGGATGTAACAAAACTACACTATTTAGGTGAGTTATATGGAGAAAACTCCACTACAATTGAACAAATTATATCACAGGCAAAACTGGTAAAAACCATGTTGAACAAAGCAGTTGACATTTTTGAAGTCCACAAAGAACTTACAAGTTTAGAACCAGCTTTTAATGAAATAAAAAAAATAATAACCAAAGTTCTGGTCATTCCGGTATCAAGTGCAGCAGCCGAAAGAAGCTTTTCAGCTATGGGCCGAATTAAAACATATTTAAGGTCAACAATGACCACTGAGCGCCTTCATAATACAGCGATATTATCAATTGAAAGAGAATTGAGTAGTCTATTGATAAATGATCCTAATCCTGTGATTGATGAGTTTGCTAAAACAAAAAATAGACGAATTTCCTTTACTCTGTAAATTTATATTTATTTATATATTCATTTTTTAATTATGTAATTTTTAAGTTGTTTTTCTCTGAAATGTCTATAAACAATAAAGACTGTTAAATTTCTTATTATGTTTTACCTACCACTTTCCTAGAACATAATATTTAGTTAATATTGTTGAAAATAATTTGCTCTACTCTGTAAATTAATAATAATTTGTTTATTTATTTTATAATTTTGTAATTTTTAAGTTGTTTTTCTCTAAAATGTCTATAAAGAATAAAGACTGTTAAATTTCTTATTATGTTTTACCTACCACTTACCTAGAACATAATATTTAGTTAATATTGTTGAAAATAATTTGCTCTACTCTGTAAATTAATAATAATTTGTTTATTTATTTTATAATTTTGTAATTTTTAAGTTGTTTTTCTCTAAAATGTCTATAAAGAATAAAGACTGTTAAATTTCTTATTATGTTTTACCTACCACTTACCTAGAACATAATATTTAGTTAATATTGTTGAAAATAATTTGCTCTACTCTGTAAATTAATAATAATTTGTTTATTTATTTTATAATTTTGTAATTTTTAAGTTGTTTTTCTCTAAAATGTCTATAAAGAATAAAGACTGTTAAATTTCTTATTATGTTTTACCTACCACTTACCTAGAACATAATATTTAGTTAATATTGTTGAAAATAATTTGCTCTACTCTGTAAATTAATAATAATTTGTTTATTTATTTTATAATTTTGTAATTTTTAAGTTGTTTTTCTCTAAAATGTCTATAAAGAATAAAGACTGTTAAATTTCCCATTATGTCATACCTAAGTACCATTTACCTAGTACATAATTAATCAATATTGTTAAAAATGATTTACTTTTTAGTTTTTAAGTGCCTATTATTAAATAAAAAAATAAACCTAAATACAGCAAGTATAATGGTCAAAATTGAAAACCTAAAAATTTACTACCCATAATGCTATTTTTTTATAGGCAAAATCTTTTCGGTGTAGAGTTAACAAACTACACAACTAAATGGGCCTACCCAATTATTTTGTGCTGGACACGCCACTGCGGTAAAGTATCATATAGTGACAGAAATAGCGAAACAATATAATTTAACATCAGGAATAAATTACGAAATAAAACGTAAGTTTGGAATTACTTCATTTTTACCAGTTAGTAAAGTGATAGGCGACACGCCGTATATAGTACAGAATGACCGGTATATAATATTTTTAGTAACGATAAATAAAGATCGTCAGAGGTCAACGTACGAGAATATGTATATAGCGTTAGTGAACTTGAAACAGTTTTGTGAGGAAAATAATTTAGATAAAATAGCAATGAATAAACTAGGTATGAATGATGATTTACAGTGGGAAAAAGTAAGGTCAATGTTAAGATACATATTTCGTAATACTAAGATCGAAATTATGGTATGTGCGAACGTAGAATATACGGAAGAAGAGAAAGTAACTATATTAAAACAATTTCACGATTCTAAACTAGGAGGTCATTTAGGTGTTAACAAAACTATTAAACGCATACAGAAGCAATTTAGATGGAAAGGTATGAAAGATGATGTTAAAAAATACGTAAAAAATTGTACATCGTGTCAAGTAAATAAAATTTCAAATCGGCATGTAAAGCAACTAATGGCTATTACATCAACAAGTTCAAAACCATTTGAAAAAATATTTTTAGATATTGTAGGTCCATTACCAACGACCTTATCTAGTAATAACTATATTTTAACAATGCAAGATGACTTATCTAAATACACGCTAGGAGTACCAATACCTAATCATCAGGCAAACACGGTCGCGGAAGCTTTTGTTATACATTTCGTGTGTGTACATGGAATACCGGGAACGATATTGACAGATCAGGGAACGGATTTCTTTAGCAAAACATTTACGGAAGTTTGCAAATTGTTAAAAATAAATAAAGTTAATACTAGTTCTTTTAGACCACAAACAAATGGAGGTCTCGAAAGATCACATAGAACTTTGGCCGAGTACTTAAGACATTATGTGGATAAGAATTTAAATAATTGGGATCATTTGTTACCATATGCATTTTTTGTATACAATTCAACGGTACATACATCAACTAATTTTCAACCATACGCGTTAGTGTAAGGGCGTACGTTAGAAATACCGATTAAATTAAAATCCAAGCCAGAGCCACAATATAATACGATGATTATTTATATGATTTGAAACAGAGTATGCAAGTGTCGCATAAATTAGCGAGAGAAAAGTTAATTGAACACAAAGTAAAAAGTAAGGACCGATATGACAAAAATGAGAATCCTGTAAATATACACGTGAAAGATTTAGTACTTTTAAAAGATAACGCACATAAAAATAAACTTAATTCACTATGGTTAGGACCATATGAAGTAATTGAAGTAATAGGAGATGAAAATATAGTTATACAACGTGGCCGTCGAGGCATTACCGTATATAAAAACAATGTAAAACGGTACTATAATGATAAAGCAAGTGATTAATTAAATAAAAATTATAGTATAAATTAATAAATTAAGGAAGTTTGTAAAAAAAAAAATAATAATTAATGATATGTAATAAACTAACAAATTTTTACTTTTAGATTGGTGATGATGGTTGGACTTAACAGTGCTAATGAAATAAATTCATCGAAATATTATACATATGTACCCTATGAACAATCCAAGGTTTTTTATTATGAAAATTTAGGCCCTACTAAGGTGATAGGAGCAGAGTATAAACTGGTTACGTATTTTTCACTTAAGGAATATAATACAAAGTACGACTTATTAGGTTTGAAAATGAAAAATATAACAAATATATGCACTGACAAACGTCATATAGATTTGTGTGGGAAATATCAAATAGTAATAACTGATTTATATGATGAAATAACTAATCAAAAAGAACGATTGTATATGTCATTAGGAGGTAGTGTTAATCAAACCGATGTATATCAAGAAAATAAACGAAACAAAAGGGGATTAATAAACTTTGTGGGTAACGCAATGTATACATTATTTGGTGTATGTGATGATAAATGTGAAAAGAAAACTAGAAAAGCAATCAAACAAACAGAGGAAACAGGAGCTAATATTTTACATATAGTGAAATCGCAAACAACGGTAGTAAAAACAGCAGTTAAAAAGATTGCTAGTTCACTAAATCAAACAGAGGCACTATATAAAGAAATATCAACTAAAGAACAAAAATTACATGAGATAATTACAGAATATAACTGATGACGTATTAGATTTACTATTGGCTGGCGAAGTCCATAATCTATACACTATAATAACTAATCAGTATGTGTATGAAACCTCAACGTTGGAACAGATAATAACAGCTGCAAGAGAGGGGTTAATACATCCAAGTCTTATGACACCACAAGAACTTGCATCAACATTGAAAACAGCAGAACGAACAATTAAAAAACAATATGCCATACCTATGGGAACAGAAGCGTCAGAATTAAGTGAATTTTTTAAAATAACAAAAATAAGCGTATACTATGAAAATGAACAATTGGTATTTATTACAAGAATACCATTGGTTGTCGACGTAGAACTTTCATTATATAATATAATACCTATACCAATAAAATTTGTTGAAGATGGAGTTGACTCATGGTATATTTCCACAAATACATATACATACGTTGCAATAACTATAAGGATAGAAAACAATTTACTACCTACACGGAAAAAGAGATAAAAGATTGCATTGAAACAGCAATATACAGAATATGCAAGGCTACACAGCCAATGTTAGATAACAATGATAATACACCATGTGAAATGCAAATATTTAAAACACCGGATGCATTACAAACGGGATGTAGTATCAACAAATTTCCATTACTTAGAAACATTTACCACAGAATTCTTAATAAAAACACATGGATACATGCTGGAGATGATACTTTGACAATAAGTTGCACAGATTTACCCGAATCTTTCGTTCAAGAAGTTAAGGTTTCAGGTGCAATAACTATATTAGACGTAAATTGTCAAGTATTCACACGTGCCGCAGTATTGACTCCTATAGAAGATATTTCGAGTACAAATTATAAAGATTTTGTACCTAATACTAAAATACAAAATATATTTAATAAAATACCTGAACATATACATAAATATAAATTGAGCGATGTATGGAATAGTACATCAAAAATACAATTAACAGATCTACATAGTGTGTCAAGGTCACTTGATGAGATTCAGCAAATGATAGACGAAGAAGTTATTAGAGAACAAAGTCAAAAACACCAGTTCATACATTCAAATCTTTTGTATGTTACAATAATTTTGGCTATACTATCTATTATATAGATAGTTTATATACATACTATTAAAATGTAGATACGTTAGCAATCGCCAAGTGATTGATATACCAAGAAGATTGGCTAATTATAGATCACAAATACGAAATGTAAGAAGGGGAAATTTTGCTTCAGAAATATATGATGAAGTACCATTTAGCCTACCACCATCAACACGTTAATATTAATATTAATAATTCATTATTATTTGTAAAAAAAAAATAATAAATAATAACAAATAAGTATAATATAATAATCAATAAATATATATATAAAATGTAACATAGGATATAATTAACTAATATTGAATTGTTTATATTATTCAGAAAAGAAACACATAAATTCATAATCATAGACTTTGAATTTTCAATGGTAAAACGTAAGAGTATAGTAGTTATCTCTGGTGCTATATCAAATAGCTTGGAAAAATTTGAGGTTAGTAAGTTAGAAGGTAGACCTTTATTGCTACCAATTGACGAAAAAGCTAGACCCATGATTGAGAAAGAGTTGCAAGTAGCAGTTAAAGAGATAAAGAGAATATTTGTGTGCAAAACGGAGTTACGAGATGCGTGTTTAGATCAGTTACAACAAAGTTTAAATTCAACAAGAAATAATCTAACGAGAGAGTATATTGATCATTATATCAAACAAGGGAATAAGGAAAATAATATAATAGTAGTGTGGAATGGGCATTCGGATAAAACAATTTTACAAAGGTTAAATTTAAATTATCCAATGTTAAACATTACATGTTATGATAAGTATTTTAATAAGAATTTTTTTATTCAGTTTGAGAAATTGAGCAATAGGGAGATTATTTTTGAAATAGATATAGGAAAATTTGATAAAACAGGAAGATTGTTGAATTTAGTAGAAACGCATGACAGAATATGTATAAAAAAACATAAGATTACGTATGCACATGATCCGAGATTGGATGTGGAATATACCAAGTGTATATTCAACTATGTGTTAAAGAAGCAACAATACCAGAATTTAATAAAACATTTTAGAATATAAATACTGTTATATCCTATGTTTAAGTTTAGTTATTCAGTCATTTAATTTGGTATGTGGGTAGAACGTAACGTTCGTGTGTAATATTAATTAATTATTCACAAATTTAATTTATTATTTTAATTGTATTAATCAAGGTGAAGGAGAATCAAATATTAAAAAAATATATATATATTAATAAAATATACTATACTAACATACTTTATATTGTATTCTTAATTGATTTAAATTTGATATAACTAACATTATTATTAAGTTACCAATGTAAAACTGAAATTGTAAATGTAACTAACTGCATTTAAGGAAAATTGTAAAGATTTCTGTCTTGCAGACATAAACCTTTTTTTTATTGTTGGGAGGTGTTATGGTCTATGAGATATCTGTAAGATATCTACAATATATCAAGGCTAAGTTAGTATAACCATGCCTCGTGTCGAGGGCAATGCGGTTGCTACTATGACCACATTGTGTCGGAATAGTAAGCGCACCAATAATTATAGTACTCTAATGATACATTTGAGATGTTATTGCACATTTTCAAATTCGTGTCCGAATTTGCAACAACAACAACAAGAACACCTGGTTTCACCCAAAAGGCGACCGCACAACGTAAACAAGAGACGCACCACGATATATAAGGGAGCCCGAAGACCAGCAACGACAGATGTACCAAAGCTATCAACAACTGAGCACTTTCACGTCACTCAGCCACTTATTTTATTTGTTACATGTATTTTGTTTATATGCAATAAAGATATATTACGTTATTAAGTTTAACTTTCATTCAAATTAACCATTTGGATTCAAATCTGATACTGGCACGCAACAATACAATATGACCAATAATGTGTAAACAATTTTTAAATAATATCTAATTTATACTTTAATTTTAATTGTTATATATTTAATTATTTTAATTTGGCTATTTTTTCCGTGGCTTATTTTTCTGTGGATTATTTTTCCCATGGCTTTTTTTTCCCTGGATATTTTTTCCTACATTCATCGTGATTTATCTCTATTATATCATTATAATAGTATTTTGTTGAAACTTTGTCCGCATTTTAAGTAAATTATAATTTATAAATGTTTTAAGCTTTGACTATTGACTGTATATTTTAATTAAGCATAATACTATAATATAGTCGGGAGCACGAAAATTGAGCGATGGCCCCCGCGACCCGTTGTTAGTACCCACTGCTGTAAGCATTGGTTCTCAGTATAAATTGTACTATCACGCTGCGCTGTCGGGCTAACCTAGCCGGGTTTAATAGTTTGATAACCACTTTACAAAAACTGCCGCTTGGAACATGACGGGCAGCGCTCATTTTTCGTGCTCCCGACATAGATAATTTATCAAACTACGGATAATAAACCGCTC
This sequence comes from Aphis gossypii, assembly GCF_020184175.1. Lineage (NCBI taxonomy): Eukaryota > Metazoa > Arthropoda > Insecta > Hemiptera > Aphididae > Aphis > Aphis gossypii. The sequence continues at coordinate 20,326 of NW_026083281.1, forward strand.
AATAAAATAAATAAAAACAAAAGAAAATTAGACTATACCATGACTTCTATCACTGATCTCTTTAAAACAAAAACAACAGATGTAATAAGTAAGTTACCTAAGTCACATTAGATAATTTATACAAGCTATTATCTCTTCTATATATATAAAAGTCAAAGTGGAAATCTTTGTTACGGGTAAGCTTCGAAACGCCTGGACCAATTTCGCTCATTCTTTTTTTGTTTGGGTCGTAATTGCCAGGAGAAGGTTCTTACCATACTTTTTAAATATTTAAATACTTTTTCTGTATTTTAAATACATTTTAAATACTTTTGGACAGAAGTATTTCAAGTACATTTCAAATATTTATTATTATATTTTGTATTTAAAAATATTAAATACAAAATTTTCAAACAAAATTTTTAGTTTGGTTTATCGATTATGAAGAAATTACTTATCGTCGAAGAAACGATCTGGCGATTACGTCTTAATGTTGTTATCGACAAACAATATTTAAAGATATTACGGGAAAAGTAATATCTCCCATATATCGTATGTCTATTTGGCTATTTATAGTATATAGTATCGTAACATGACGACACACGGAATCCCAGTATCCCACAGACCCACACATACACACACTCCGTCACTCATTATTCGTTAATATTTTAATAAATAAAGTTATTTTATCACATATTTGCCATTTGTGTTAGTCTCTAGTCACTGCTCACTGCTCACTAGAAATTGTAATTTTATTGTTATGTGCCGTGAGTTAGAATAGTTTTTTTAATACGCTGTATATGAATAATAAAAATGGATAACAACAATGAAATTATTCTTCAGTGGAATATTTATAATATTCACTATAAAGTTGTAAAAATAATTAATAGTTGCGAGTTGTACACTACGTACGAAGTATCTTGCAAACATTGCATTGGTTCGAAGACACGTACTGCTAATTCACGTGCCGCATTAAATCTTCGCAAGCATTTAAAAGTAAATACCTAATGGATAATTCTAATTTCATATTTTTTTATTAGTAGGTAATTGTAACGATTTTCCTGTGTGCCTCACTGCCTCCTTAATCCTTAGGTACTATGATTGTACAAATTCAGTCAAATTGTAAAAGAAATTAGGAAGTAATGATCAGATGAATAAATATAATTGTACTCCTACATATAAAAAGAAATATCCGATTATTTCTACTTGGCTTAATAATATATTTTCATACTACAACAACTTTACTATACATATTTAGCCAGTAGGTACCACCTAAATTTAAATATCTGCATATAGTATTATAGTTCACAATATTTTATTATTTTATGATAATTAACATTCTATAAGCAATTGGCACTATAAAAATTGTCAATTGTACTTATTCCTAAGGATTTTGCCTAGTAATTATATTATTTATTGATTTTGTACTGTTCAATGTTCATTATTTATTATGTTTGATTATAATTGCCTACTAGTACCTAGTACCATCTATATTTATTATTTTTACCTAAATGTTCTAAAATTCATAGGGAAAACATAGTAATGTCAAGTCTGTCAGAGAATTACTAGCTCCTGCTACTGCTGTTTCAATAGATGTTAAAAGGAAAGTCGATACTGAAATTCATGATAATTCTGATGTAAAAAAAATCAAAAATTTAAATACTGTTCAGATGTCAATACTTAATTGTTCAAATCATAAAAGTTTGACTTTTCAAGGTACGGTTGATTTAGTTGAGTAATTTAATATAATAATAGTCTGTACGTGTATTTCTATATTAGTAAGACTTAGATCTACTTAACTTAGATTGTATTTTACAGAAGACCTTGATCAAATGATCTTAGATGTTATACTAAATGCAAATTTACCGTTCAATTTGGTATCTCATGAAAGTTTTAAAATATTATTTCTAAAGGCTATCCTGGAAGAACTGTTTTATGTCGTCAGACTTTAATGAAACGTATAGATGATAGCTATAAAGTTGCCTTTGATAAATTAAAGAACAAGTTGAATTTGGTTGAATTTGTATCAACGACAGTAGATGCTTGGTCTACATTTAAAAGGTAATTTTAATACACTTATTCATTTAGTAATAAAGTTTTCAGTACTCATTTAATATGTGAGTATGTGACCTAACTAGGAGGGACCTTACATGTATAAATGTATTTTAATAAAATAAAAATTGTTAACATTATTTAATGTAGTAAGTACTGTATTATTTTATATTTGTATTATTAATTAATGATTATTCTTTATTTCTAAATAAATCATACTTAGGAATTACTGTTCACTGAATCGATACAAAAACATTTGAACGCAAATCATATTTGCTGTCCATAAAACCATTGAAAGGTAAACATACTTATGATGTACTGGCTAGAGCAATGGAGTCAGTATATACTCTTTTTGACATAAATGATAAAATAGTGTACTCAACAACAGATAATGGATCAAATTTTGTTAAGAGTTTTAAGTAAGATTGAATTAAATTTGTATATAATTTATTTATTAGGACTTTTAGGAACATAGTTTATAATAGTCCTTATTGAAGTAAACTATAGTAGGTATATGGTATATTTTTTTCAGAGTTTATAGTCAAAAAAATGATGTTGATTTACCAATTGAAAATAATATCACTCATTTATCTGATAGTGAAGAACCAGAAGATTTTGATATAAAAGATGAAAATACAGATGGTACAGCTTATGTTAATATTGCAGACCTATTCGATGAAGCTGAAGATATAGACTATATTCTACCCAAGCATCATAGATGTGCTGCACATACTTTAAATTTAATTGCAACCAATGTAAGATCTAACATTTTTATATAAATGCATATATAGCAAATAGCAATTTAAACTGAATGACTTATCTTTTACTTTTAGGACATAGAAAAAGAGTTGGCTTCTGTTAAAAGTAAATCTTCAATACTATGGAGCTACAAACAGCAAAGTAGAGCTACTTTTGCTAAAGCTAATAATCTATTTAACAAACAAAACCGCTCTACTCAAGTTGCAGACAGTATTAAAGAATGTTTTGGTGTGTATCTAGTGACACCAAATGAAACCAGATGGAATTCTACTTATGATTCTATTACCTTTTTATTAAATCATATTAAAGGGAATTTTTCAAAATGTGTTAGATTGTGTGACTCGATTGGTGTTATACGTTTTAAAAAAGAAGATATTGCATTTATGGAAGACTATGTAACTATCATGGAACCTCTAGCAGTTGCCCTCGATATTTTACAGGGTGAAAAATCATGTACTTTGATTTTTTACTGCCTACTATTTCTATGTTGTTATCAAAATATGATGATGTAACGTGCCACTTACAATCAGTTGAATGATGTCGAATCGGAAAGGTTTTGTAAAATAAATGAAACTCTCGAAATTATTCTAAGTCCAATTAATTAATTTAATTAAACTTGTGAAAAATATTCTAAGTCCAGGAGACATAAAATATTAAACTGGGTGACGTGAAGGTGCTTGCTCTAACTCTGGTGGATCACGTCTAAAATGTGCCTAATCTGGACCCCCTTATATATCGTCCAGAAGCCCCCGCGGTACCTTCAGGTCCCTGCTGGTCATCTGCACCTGCATCCGCTTCTTCCCACGCCTCTTGTAGTAAACCCAATGCACCTGCACGGTGTTATACTATATTAGATTACATTATATTTAATTGGGATAGATTATTAAATTATGGGAAATATGTATTAATACACCTGCATTATAAGCAATAGGCCAGAGATCAGAAAAACATAGTTTTTCTGTCGATTGAGTAATAATTATATAATTATAGGATATTATTATGATGATATCATTATATAATGGTTATATAATTATTTAATGATGATTATGTAAATCATCATATCACTCTAAAATAGACTACTAGTCCCCTGTACGTCATTGAGAACTCATATAAATACGAGTAGAGTATTTAGAAGTAATTAGAAGGTAGTTAACTCCAATGTAAGACTATTGCTCGTCGTGGACTTTGTCACAGCCACATTGCCGCGAGTTTACGGTCATTCCCAGTACTTGTAATTTTTACATAGCAGCAAGCTATTTTACTTTTGTTTTATATTATTGTTTAATGTTTCATGTTATTTAACTTAATAAAACATTTACTTTATTTCAATTTAAACAACAAGTGTTTTAATTTTCAACACCTACCTTTCTCACAACAACTCAAGCTCAACCACAGAACGTGCTACGTCGTTTAAATAATTAATTTGTACGAAGTCGCAGTGTCTTGCACAGCGATCACTACACAAATTTGGTGTCAGGTGTGGGGTCATCTCAATCAAGTGAAACAAAATTATACAAAAATTTTAAGTAACTTGAGACCCACCGACGAACCACGTTCTACGGGACAGCACGAGTTATCAAGAAGGATCAGCAGTCAGAACAGGGCAGTTCAAGGACGCGGTCTTTCCAAGCCAGCAAGGCAGCTCAAGGAACCAAGTTCACGGAGCAGCGCAACCTCGCCAGCAGAGCGTATACAGGGGCGCACGTTTTCACCTTCCGAAGCAGAGATGAGCAAAGTGTAAGTTATTTTTATTATCTTATACTGTCAAATCTGTGGGAAAAGATTGAGGGTATACTCAGTAAATGTATTTGAGGAGTAAGGGTTCAAGTGAATCGGACCCAGCCTTAATAACACCGGTATCAGTAATTCTGGTTTAACCGATACGTTGAGTACCGAAAGTACCGACGAGTCGACGAGTGATTTAATAGACCTTAACCGAACATTTAGAGGGGAGATAACAAATATGGCAAGTCAATTAGATTTTATTACAGCCTTGAGATTTATTCCGGAATTCAGACGGAAATGAAACTGATCTAGCATCATTCATTGCCCGATGCGATTTCGTATTTTCGAAAATTCCGATGCAATTAAATCTGATATTTTAGACGCTGTACTTACTCAGTTAAAAGGTAAAGCTTTTGACGCGGTTAGATACAGGAAATTACATCTTGGGAGAACTTAAGGCGCATCTTAAAACTATATTTGGACATCACACTCTGTGCAGTACTTACAAGCACAATTAAGTTCGATGAGACAGGGTCAGAAGGAAATGGTAAAAGATTTCGCGCAGCGCATAGAAAAAACCTATCATGAATTAACACTATATTAGTATAATGTGTTGATTACAATAGTTTCTTATATGGTAAATTAATTAATACAACTAATATTTTTACTTATTATAATATATTAGTAATACAAAACCTATAAAGTTCCCCACAATTCAAATTTATTTCCATATCCCAATAGTAACTTATTCGTACAGTATGTTTTCTTAAATCTAAGTGTATATATATATTTATTATCATTCTAGTTTGTATGTTATTTTTATTTTATTTAGTCAATCAAGATTCGCTGTCCATGGAATGACATACTAATCATTTGAAGTACGTCGTCCACATTGACAACAACCTTAATTGATTAATACGTTTACTTGATCACCCTTTACTCATTGGGGATGCCATAGAATCCACCCCATCGATCATATGTCAAATGTTATGTCGATAGGTGTTTTGTACAGCCCCAACCACTTCGTTTTACCTGATCAATTCATTCTAGACATACATTTATCTACTGTAATTCAATATATCTCATGGATTCTGTATTATTTCGAGATAATAGTTTAATTCATAACAGTATGGTTCACCAAATTCTCTGTCTATCGCTATATCATACAAAAATCTTTTGGCTGCCTCAATCATTTCCAATATAGTTTCGTCCTCGTGAGGTACGAGTATATTTTCATTAGCGGTAACTATATGAAAATCAAAACAAGCTGTGTAATTATGCCATTCTCCCCGTGTTGGATTAATATGAAATTGCGTTTCTATGTTAAACGATATTGCCGAAGCTAATTGCTCCATTCTATTCATTTGTGGTTATTATTTATTTCGTAATGTTGATTTGTAATTTATAGAATTATGAATTTCTGAAAAAGAAATTTTACGTTCGTATTTTGATTATTAATGTAACCGTTGTTTTTGTTTTATTGTTATTTTATTGTTATTGTTTATATTATATTTTTTTTTTAGAAATGCTTTACTAGATTTTCATATCGCTGTTTCCGTATCACATAATCAAATATACATTTAGTATATTTGACATCCATTCTCGATTCATGCGCATACGTAGTATGGTGTTTCTTTTTACATATTATATCATGGGTCTCTACTAAATTAAGTAGCCTTCCAGTTTTATTATATGTACCGATATCTACTTCGAAAATTATTTCTCTATTGCCTAATTTTTCAAACTGAATATAAAAATTTTTATTGAAATATTTGTCGTAACACGTTATGTTTAGCATGGGATAATGGTCTAAGTCTAATCTCTTTAAAATGTTTTTATCTGAATGTCCGTTCCATACTACTATTACATTTTTCTTATTACCCCTACGTATGTAACTTTCTATATATCCCTTAGTCAAATTATTCCTGGTTGAACTCAAACTTTGTTTCAATTGGTCTAAACAAGCATCTCTCAAATCGGTCTTGACCCTGAAAACTCTCTTGATTTCTCTCACTGCCACCTGAAGCTCCGCATCACCCATAGGTCGAGCTTCCTCATTAACTGGTAGCAAAAGAGGTCGTCCTTCCAGTTTCCTAATCTTAAAGCGGTCTACGCTATTGGATATAGCTCCGGAGATGACAACCATGCTTGTCTTGTTCACCATTGAGAACTCGAAGTCCATAATTACGAATTTATGTGTCTCTTTTCTGTATAATTAAACATTTTTGTGTTAGTGATTATATTTTTATATTTATTATTTATACATTTATTACATACTCATATATTTATGTGATTGTTAATAACTTATATTATTACTACTAAGTTATATTATATTATTAATATTATTCCTTATTATATTTTATAATATTTATATATTCAATTTATACATTTGTATTGTTCTTTTAGTAAGGGAGGCATATTACTTAGGGCTAGTCTATCTGGTGTGTCACCTAGTAGCTTTTCCTTAACCCCATTCCCTTTTGCCGATGACGTCACATGTATGACTTCTCTTTTTTTATTCGTTATATCGTTATCCATAGTTCTTGTTCGATGGCGGCCTATGGCCCTCATAGTGGTCAGTTTGCATTTATAACTTATGTATATAAACGCCAAAAGAAACATGGAGAATACTAATAATGCCATAATTGCATACATCATTAATGAATTGGTTTTACTTTGTACTTCCACTCCGGACTGTCTGAGTATTTCCTCGTCTATCATTTTTTCTACATCGTCTAGCGAGTGGGCCATTTCGTGTACGTTATCGAGTTTGCGTGAGTCGAACTTATGTCTATACTTTTCAATTTTAATGTCCTTGATACTGTTATTGATCTTATACGATATACTCCCTACTCCGATTTTAGGTATGAAATTTGTGAAATACATCGTTTTGATCTCCCTTGTCGGATTTAGCACTACATGTTCTGCATAAGCTCTACATTCCTGATTTAATTTAATTATCCCTTGATTTTTAATTTTTCAATATATGGTTCTTGTATTCCCTGACACGTAATTGTTAATGTATCTTTTTTGTTGTGTATATCCATGTGTTGGCATACTTAAGTTTGTGGTATATATTTTTAGAAATAATGATTACTCCTGATTCACAATTTTGTGGTAACTGGTCTGGATTTTTAAATAAAGAAATTTCACACGGTTGTTCTTTTGATTCATGTTGTATTGGTTGGAATTCCGGGCAAATAGTAAAGGTTTCTGTTTCGGTACAGTGTAATAATTCTGTTTCAGTAAATGTTGTAAATTGTCTACGATTTTTAGTTATTCCTACATATTGGTATTCTGGTTTCAATACAATACTATGTGATTTGCTTTCCGGTCGATCAATGTCTACAGGTTGTGATATAGGTATGATTTTAAATAAAGTTAATTGGGTTTCCGTTATAAACGGTATTTTTATCAGAAATACTATTTGATCATCACTATAAAATACTACAATTTTAGTTATTTTTGTAAATTCATGTATTTCGCTTGGTAATGTTCCCATTGGTAAATTCAAGTTAAGTGGCAGGTTTAATTTTACTTCTACTAGTTGCGCTGCAAGTTCTCGCGGTGTTACTAAGCTTGGGTGTAAAACACCTGTCCTAGCCGCAGTTATTATGGCGCTTAAAGTTTGGGTTTCGTAAGAGTATTGTGTCATTAACGCTGTAAATATACTAAAAATTCTATTTGACAGTAACAAGGTTTCTAAAGTATACCTATTGTTTATTAGAGCTTTTATGTTTGTTTCTAGACTTAGTTGTTTTTTGTTTTAATTCGTCATATAACCGGTTTAGTTCAGTTGAAGCACTGTTTATTCCTACTATTGAAGATTTGACTACAGTGGTCTGGTCTTTTATAACATGTATCATGCGTTCGTTGGTACTTTCGACTTTTCCTATGTGTCGTAGTGTTTCCTCCGCACATTCCTCATCACAAACTCTGAATAAAGTTTTCACTGCCGAATCTATTATATTTACTAACCCTCTTTTCACTCTAGCACTACGTAGGGTGGTGTGTTCTCTTGGTGACAAATATCTACCAATAGATTCATACATTTGTTTCCGTTGGACGGATATTTCATTAAAAGTTGTTTTTAATACATTGTCGTATTTGGAGCACATCTCTCGATCGGTCATATTTCCCTTACAATGCTCGTCCATATTTCTTATTTCTAATTCTAATTGATAATGTCTTAAATCATAATCGCTTAACGGTATATAAGTTACGAGCTCCCAATGAGCTCCTATTATTCTGATTTCACCTTGGTTTTCATAAAATATACTTGTTTCATTTTTAAATTCTTCTATGGTGTATGGCGACTGTCCTTGCACCATCATTATACACAAAAACCTATATAATAATATGCTAATTAGACATATATTTACCTTAATTAATTTAATAGGTCATGTTACGTTATTATTATTTTATTACTTAAATATAAATTATCTTATTAATTCTAACTTAATACTACTAGCAATTATTTTACAATTATTTTGTTAAACATTTTCCCTCGACGTTGTCCTCAGAATTTCTCTTTTCATGATCCAGCACATTACATAGGGCTCATCGCTTTGTATGATTCTCAAGAGGTCTGATCTCAAAGTTGCAATGGATTGCTCTATTACGTGAGGACTCAACGGGTAAGGCATAAGTGCTGCCGCAGAGTGCACATGGTGGTCAAAGCAGGCGGGGATTTCCCTGTCCCCCACTAAGAAGTAGTGTTTTTGGTGTTTTATTTTTCTACCCAAATTTTTAAGGAATCTGATTTTTAATTTCCATCTGCCAGCAACAACGCTTCCCAACAAGTTCATGGTGGGTAACCACATGTGCGGCCTTTCATACGTTATCGGTGTCAAATGTATCCTTCGGTTTCCTTCACATCGGAACTCGTCCAAAATACATTTGCAGAGTACCGATTCCTCTGACAGCGTTTCATGTGGTTCATGCCAATCCCAGCAGATTTCGTTATGTGCACCATATATGTGCGAGTACATAGGGTTTCTTTCAAACTCCATGCACCCCAGATACGTGTACAACTGCATTTCCCCCAACATTTCATCTCCCTTATTTAACCGGAGAGTCACCAGACGTCCTCCTGCTGTTTCTTTTATTTCCAACCCAAATTCAGGAACTATGTCTAATTGTGCATTTTCCACCAATGGCACTATGCGCCTATGCCCTTCCGTTGTCAGATAAATTACTTCAATTTGTCGGCTCCTATAATATAGTTTAACTCTTATAGTACTTTTTGGTTATTAGTGTAAAATTTAAAACTAACTACATTTGTATCTTAATACTAAAATAAATCTGATTTACTATCTTTATTTATGATTTTTTTTTATTTTTTATATTTTTTTTATATACTAGTTTCGCTTATCGTGTTTAACTCTGTTCCTTGTTCGTGTATTAAGTTTACTACACATCTGTATCTGTATCTGTTCACACATCTAAAATTATGGTGTATACTAATAATTAGTAGTACCATGGTCATTATTAGAATGCTTACTCCTACACATATTATAAAACTATAATTATGTATTTTAAATTTAGGATTTTCTATATTTGTTACGATTTGTGTGCTGGTGTTATTAATAATTATTTTACTAGTTATATTTATTCTATCCTCTATTCCTTCTGTGGTATTTGACGTGATATCGCCATAGTCAAACTCATTCACTACATTTGTTACATTTGTGGGTTCTATCGTTGTTAAGTTTGCTGTAATTATTTGCGATATTATTTCGTAAATGGTATTATTTGTATTTTTGTTATACTCGAAATTATTCAGTGTAGTTAAGTTATAGTCATAGCATAAGTTATATGCTCACTTGTCATAATAGGTTTTATTTTAGTTGAAATTGTCTGCGATGTTGGATTAGTTTTGTTGGTCTTATGTAGTAATTTTGAGTGTATGACACTTAGGTGTCTAACATTTTTCGGAAATGATATGAATTTTTCATTGTCTAATCCTATTGTTTTCAATGTTAACTCACACGTTTTTTCGATAGTAAATTTTGTTAAAGTGTTATTCAATACAATAGTCGTAGGTTTTATGGAGAATATACACCCTAGGTTCATATGTACCCGTGTGTTGTTCTCATCATTCAAAGCTAAAGTTATACGTTCCGTTGTTCCCCAAGTCGTTCGTTGAAATTCAACACGACTATTGTTTACTTCATAAAAAACTATTGTTTCTTCATGGCTTGTTACTCCCTTTACCGTCATAATGATTAACCTATAATTTCATTACTTATTACTTATATTATATTATTATTCTATTACTTATTATACATTTATACTCTATATCTATACTTAATATTATTACTTTTTTTTTATATTTTTTTTATTATCTATTTCTGTTCATACATTTTCAACAATTGGTCCATTCTGTCGCTTCTTTTACGATTTACCATCACCATTCGTTTCATTTCTTTTCTATATTTTTTCCTGTCGTGTTCTAACATTTCGTCAGCCTCCGGCATTACGTCTAACCAATCGTTTATTACTACCTATACAAAATTGTTCTCTCAAGTCGTTTTTTTCATAAACGTCATGTATATAAACCGTAATGTTTTTCGTAAATCGCTCTAATTCCGATTGCGAATATGGTTCGCTCAATTTCTTATTAGCATTTTCCATATGCGACTTTAAGCAACTAGGTGCTTCGTCCCTTCTTAAGAAAGTAGTAACGTTATGTTTTTCTCGTTTGATCATGTCGTATAGATAATTTATGAATTTGGTTTTCTTCCCCCTAAAAATAAATACTTAATCTTAAACTACACTCTAAGTCTTATCTACCTTATTTATTTAATACTTATTTATTTATCTTTAATTTCTACCTAAACTTTCGTATTGGATTTCTTATCATCCTTGTCTAGTTTGTCTTTTTCGTAATATCTTTTTACATCATTTTTATGTACAGTCACCTTCCTTCTACCTCTCTGTATTACTACATTTTCGGTATCCAAAACCTCTAAAATTTCAAAAGGTCCTTTCCATAACGGACTTAATTTGTTTTTCTGGGTTTTGTCTTTCAATAATACCAAATCTTTCACATCTAAATCTTCGCTAAATTCCTTTTTATCATACTGTTTTTTAGATTTAATCTTCTTATTAATTAATCTTTTTCTGGCAATTTTATGTGACTCCTGCATTTTTTGTTTTAAATCGAATATATAATCATCATAATTATACCTAGGTTCAGGGCTACATTTTAACTTGACTGGTATGTCCAATTCTTTTCATATAATAACGCGTAAGGTTGGTAATTAGTCGAACTATGTTCCGTTGAATTATATACGAATAATGCATATGGTAATAGTTGATCCCAATTATTTAATCTTGTCTACATAGTGTCTCAAATATTCGGCTAAAGTTCTATGTGATCTTTCTAAGCTGCCGTTAGTTTGCGGATGATAAGGACTCGTATTTATTTTATTAATCTTAGTAATTTACACACTTCTGTGAAAATCTTACTAAGAAAGTCTGTACCTTGATCAGTTAATATAGTTTCAGGTATACCGTGCACACATACGAAATTATACTACAAACGCCTGGGCGATAGTGTTTGCCGTATGATCTGGTAACGGAACACCTAATGAATATTTCGTTAGATCGTCCTGCATAGTCAATATATATGCGTTGCCTATTGCAGTAGGTATGAGGTCCTACTATATCCATAAATATTTTTTCAAACGGTCTAGAACTTGTCGTAGTTATAATCATCGGACTACGGTGTGATGTTTATTAGTTGTTTTATTCGTCTGACACGACGGACAGTTTTTTATATATTCCCTTACTTCTTGTTTTAACCCTGGCCAGCTGAATTGTCGTTTAATTTTCTTAACCGTCTATTTAATCCAGCATGACCCCCTAGTAATGAGTCATGAAATTGCTTGAAAATAATTAATTTTTCCTCATTAGTGTATTCTAATTTAGTACAGATTATTATTTCTATATCTGTATTCCGAAATATATACCTAATCATTGATCTTGTTTTTGTCCAGTCCAACCCGTCTTTCTTTCCTAACTGGTTCATGGCTAACTTATTCAAGGAATTTTTAATGCAAAAGTATTTTAAATTTAATAATGCAAAATGCATATTTTCACTTGTGGTTAATTGCTTTTCTTTACTTTTAGTAATCAAAAATATTATGTATCTTTCTTCGTAATTAAAATATACTACGTCGCCTATTTGTTTATTTGATTCTAGCATTTTATTCGTTCCAAATTTTCGTTTTAATTCGTAGTTTATTCCCGATTTAAAGTTATAATATTTTTCTATTTCTGATACAATATGATATTCTGCGGGTGATTCTAGTAATTCACCGTTCACCTCTTTCACATTACTATTCGTTATTATTGTTGTTTCCGATTTTTCTAGAAAGCTCGTATAACTTTCGTCCTTAATTTCTTTTATACTATACATTCTACTTAAAGCATCTACGTTCGAATTTTGTACTCCCGGTTTATATTTTATTTCGTAATCGTATTCCTCAAGCTGTATGCGCCATCTCGCCAACTTTGATAACGGATCTTTTAAGTTAAATAACCAAGATAATGGTCTATGGTCAGTGAGTATCACGAATTTTCTACCGTAAAGATAGGGCCTAAATTGTTTAACCCCGTATACAATCGCTAAACATTCTAGTTCAGTAGTTGAGTAATTCATTTCACTTTTATTCAAAGTTCTAGATGCGTACGCTATTGGTAGGTCGCTACCTATCGTTCCTTGGGATAGTATAGCTCCTAGAGCCTTACCACTAGCGTCGGTTGTAAGTATAAATTGTTTCGTAAAATCTGGATATTGTAAAATCGGTTCTGCACAGAGTGCGTTTTTTAATTTGTCGAAAGCTACCTGACAATTTTCGTCCCAATTAAATTTAACATCCTTTTTTAATAAGTGTGTCATTGGTTTAGCTAACATACTATATCCCTGTATAAATTTCCTGTAGTACCCCGATAAACCTAAAAATGATTTTATTTGCTTTACAGTTTTAGGCACCGGAAATTCTAATACTGATGTTATCTTTTTCGGATCTGGTTTTATCCGTGTTCCGAAATTATGTGTCCCAAATATAAACATTCGCGTTTTAGAAATTCGCATTTATCTGGTTGTATTTTTAAATTATGGGTACGTAGACGTTCGAATACGTCTATCAGCTTATTGTTGTGATCGCTCAAATTTTCGCATAAATAATAATATCGTCTAAATATACTAAACATTTAATGCCTATTATCCCGACAATACGTTATTCATTAATCGCTGAAATGTAGCGGGACTTGTTTTCATTCCCATAGTCATACGTTTAAAATGGTAATGACCTTGACCGGTCGAAAACGCTGTCATTTCGCGAGATTCCTTCGCTAAAGGTATTTGATAAAAACCATTTGCTAAATCTAAAATGGTAAAAGCTGACATTGTCCCAATTGATCTAATATTTCCGTAATATTAGGTAACGGATGAAATTCATTTAAAGTTACTTCATTGAGTGCCCTAAAATCAATTACTATTCGAAATTTATCTTTACCAGATGAATCTGATTTCTTTTTTACTAACAACAAAGGTGCATTAAAAGGTGACATAGATCGTTCTATGATATCATTTTGTTCCATTTTAATTAATTGTTGTTCAATTTCCTTTTGCTGTGCCTGTGGCAATCTATATGGTCTTCTATATATAGGCGGTTGATTGGCGGGTAATCTTATTACGTGTTCCGCGGCGTTAGTAAATGTTAAATAATCGTTTTCCAAATGAAATACATCGGAAAAATGTTCGCATATTTCTAATATTGTTTTACGTTCCTCGTTATTTAAATGGTCACTACGTATTAAACTTTTTATTTTATTTACGCGATCGTTATTGTCATTTACTACAGTTATTTCGTGTAATTTATATTCTATGTCATTGTCGTATAATATTTTATTTAATTGGTCCTCATAAATGTTTTGTGGTAATTCAGAAATATTCAGTATACTTATCACCGTGTTTCCGTTCTTTACCGTGTTTATTATATTAGCGCAATATACGTCCTGTATTAATTCTTGTTTCTGTATTAAAATATTTTTATTTTCCATTATCGGATCAGCTATTGGTATAGATATTATTGTTTCCGTTCGCGGTTTTAATGTGTAACATATTTATCTTTATTTAATTCGCACGGAGTGTTATCATTTATAGTTAATATATTATTCGCAACATCTATTATCGCGTTAGTTTGTAACAGGAAGTGGTGACCTAGAATTCCATCTCGCGGTATTGGAAATTCCTTATCGACCACATGAAATTCCGTTTTTATTTATTATTATTTAATATTAATATTATTGTAATTTTGCCTATGGTAGTTACTATTTTATCATTAATGCCTTTTAAATTTATTTTTCTTTTTCGTTTACTAATGTTTCGCCTGTTAATTTATTTATTTTTATTAAATTGATTTCACTACCGGTGTCTAAAAGAAGATTTGCTGTATTTGTTTTAAAGTTAGGTGATTGAAATGTAACATGATTTTCATTAATTACTGATACGATGGTGAAACATCGTTGGGTGATAATTCCTCCGTTACGGCCGTTATTTGGTTGATCGAACGGACGCCGTTCCCGTTCGACACTTGACCGTTTCCCGTCCGGTTTGCATTATTACGCTCATCCCGTTGCCTACTATAACAGCTAACACTATCGTGTCCTATCTTATTGCAATAACTACAAGTTATTGGTGCCAAATGTTATTAAAATTATTATTATCAGTATTTTGTCGTGCGTTATTATTTTGCGGTTGCGGATTATTATTATTATTTCGACGCGCAACCTGTGTAACATTACCACGACAATCGCGACCGACATGATTAGTTCTGCCGCAAATATAACATCCGGGATTGTTTTGCTGTCTCCGATTATTATTATTATATTGACCGTTATTATTACGCGGATAATTATTACTACTATTATTATTATTGCGACCAAAATTATTAAAATTATTATTACGATTAACATTATTATAATTATTAGGACCTTGTCTATTCTGACCACGATTATAATTTTGCTTATAACCGAATTTCTGTCCATTTGGATTATTTCCCTGATAGTTATTTGACCAACGATCTCCGTTATTATTTTTATTTCCGTTTGATTTACTTTAGTTTCGTTTATTTTGTAATTCTTTGTTAAAACTAAATTCGATTTCCAACTGCCTAGCCATTTGCATTGCCAGTTCTAACGTTTCTGGGTTCCTAGCTCGTAATATTGTTTGTAAATCCATTTTTAACCCGTTATATAAATTGCTAAAGCCTGATCTTTAAAGTTTGCCTCAAAATTCTCGATTCTTCCGTGTTATTCGCCAAAGTTGCATTACATAAATTATAATACAATTGTTCTACGCGACCCGTATAAGTTAGTAATACATCTTCGTCATTTTTCATACGAACAGAATTTAATCCTATCTGTAATGTTTGTGGTGACAATTGCTGTTCAAAGCCCCCCGTAATATTTTTTTAATGGTTTCCCAATCACTAGTTTCCCTATACCGACATACTTCTAACGCTTTGCCAGTAATCCTAGTATTAATAAATTTCACTAATAAGGGTATAGTTTCTTTATCTACGGCCTCACATGCATAATCGCATGCCCGTATGAACGAACAAACGTCTTTTGCATCGGCGCAAATTGGTATCATAGCAGTGACCTGCTCAATTGTAGCCTTTACACTAGACATTTTGTTCTTTGCTTCCTTTTACTGGTCCTAATTCTGAATGGATTAAATTTGGTGTACTACGTAACCCTATTAATCTTTGTTCTAATCCGGTATTTGAGTCTTCTTTAACAGTAGTATCTAACAAACTTTTCCCTGTTGTTTTTTCCTTATTAATTCCCTGTGTAGAGTCGCTACCCTCTTTCGTATTTATACTTATGTTTACTAATTATCTACTTCATATTTTTATCTAACTCTACTGAGTTCCGATTTCTTTTGTTGTATCTGTTTCCTCTTCCGAACTATTACTATCGTTTTCACTATAACTATTTTCTTCTTTTTCTTATTCATACGTTTATTTTTATATTCATTTATATAACTTAAATTAATTATATTTTATTTCTTAAATATTTTATTTATTATCTTTTTTTCAATATTATCAAAACATAATTCTTTAAAAATATTTACCAATATTATTTTATTATAAAATTCTCGTAATTTTTTATTATTCCCCCAATTATTTCTATCTATATTTTTTTTATTATTTTTTTTTTCTTAGGATTTTTTTTTTCTAAAATCTCTATATACGTCAAGTAATTTTTTCAACACGATAGAACTTTCTCGCCTATAAAATTCACAATTATCTTTCAATTATAACACGGCTTATTTCTGCCTAATAAAATCTCCGATTATTAAAATCGCTAAATACGCTCTTCTTCGGCCTAAATAAATTCACAATTATTTTTCACAAAATACGGCTCTTGTTGGCCCAATAAAATTCACATTATATTTTCAATATACGGCTCTACTCGGCCCAATAAAATTCACAATTATTTTTTCAATATACGGCTCTACTCGGCCCATAAAATTCACAATTATTTAATTCACAATATATATGGCTCAAATCCGCCCCAAAATAATTCCTTTCATCAACTTTAAATATATGGCACTTTTCCAGCCTAAAATAATTCAATATATAAGGACTTAACTGCCTTCAATAAAATTCTCAATTAATATTCTTTTTAATTCACAAAATAAACTTTTTTTTCTTGCGTGTTCCTTGACGTATAATTCACTAATAATTTTTTTTTATTCAATAAATATTTATTTCCGTATTCTCACGTATAATTCTCTCTAAATAAAATATTCCCCCTTAATTATAATCCTTTTTTTTATTTAATAATATTTCTCTTTTTTGTATTATTTTTAAAATAAATTTTTTATACTATTCTTACGATATTTATCTTAAATAATTTTTCCGCCTAAAAAAAAATAATTTTCTTGTAAAAATATTAATTTTAATAAAATAATTTAATTTCCGTAATTAAAAAATGTTTAAAGTAATTAAAATAATTTTTCTTTCCTTTTATATTAAAATAAAATTTATTTTTTTTTAAAAAAAAAATATTCTTCTGCTATTATATTTTATAAATAAAATAATAAAATAAATTTTATTTTAAAACTTTTAAATATTATTTTTTTTTTTCTGAAAATTTTTTTAAAAAAAATAAATATTTTTATTATTATTTTTTGATTTTTTTTAACTTATTATTTTTTTCTGAAAATTCTTTATGTTACTTTGTTTATATTTCTTTGTTAAATAATAAAATATATTTTTTTTTTTTTCTTAGATTCTTAATTTATTAATTTTTCTGAAAAATTATTTATGTCTTTTTTTTTAAAAAAAAAATTCTTTTATTTATTTATTTGTTTCTCGAAAAATTATTTATATTTGAAATATTTATATATTTTATAACTAAAATAAAGTTGTATTATTTTATTATTGAACAAAATTTTATGCGTAAAAATAATCTAAGTGTACTATTAAAATATTAAATTATTTAATCGTTGCGTTTTTTTTTTATTTTTTTTTTTGCTTATTTTTGCTTTTTTAAATTTTCCCTTACTTAAATTATTTATTTAATTTTATCAAGATATTTTATTTAATGTTTCACGGGGAATATATATATACACCTTCACAATTAAAAGTAACTTATACGATGGAGTTTTTAATTCCAAAGGAGACGCGAACAGAGTTAGACGCTTAAAATTATTCTACATTAAGAAAAAAAATTATGCTTACACAACGATGGTTTGAGTCGATGCTTCCATTCTTCTTGTTTGCTGAGCCGTGGTGTTACTTGTTGATTCTTTCCTCTTTCGGAGTCGCTGAAGTAGACGTTCTGCAGTTGTCTTCTTCAACAGTGATTCGTTGCCGAATGTGCCTCCGTGAATTCTTTGAAGTTGATATATTTTAATTTTTTTCGAAAAATTTTTGAAGTGGAAAAAAAAATATTTTTCCCGAAAATTTTCTAAGTTAGAATTTATAGAATGATTGCGATTGTGAAATTAGTTTAATAGTGAGATGTATTTGATTTGAAAAAATTGAAATAAGAATTAAAATTAAGTCTAATTAAAATTGATACGACGCTATCTAAATTTCTAAGTTCGAAATTGTAAAATTCAATTGTTCGACCAAAGAATTCTTATTTGAAAGAATCCTACCGACTGCGCCAAATTTGTAACGTGCCGCGTACAATCAGTTGAATGATGTCGAATCGGAAAGGTTTTGTGAAATAAATGAAACTCTCGAAATTATTCTAATGTTTTTATTTAAAAATTATCTAAGTCCAATTAATTATTTAATTACACTTGTGAAAAATATTCTAAGTCCAGGAGACATAAAATATTAAACTGGTGACGTGAAGGTGCTTGCTCTAACTCTGGTGATCACGTCTAAAATGTGCCTAATCTGGACCCCTTATATATCGTCCAGAAGCCCCGCGGTACCTTCAGGTCCTGCTGGTCATCTGCACCTGCATCCGCTTCTTCCCACGCCTCTGCATGATCTCTGCGGTGTGTGCGTCAATCATATATCGATGATTTCCTGTGAAATCGCAAGCGCGCGTATGATGATGTCGCGTGTGACCATGAACGATCCCGCTATACGTTGTGATAATATATTATGTTATTACGGATGCGGGGACCAGTATTTCCAAGAGAAGCTGCTTGCTCCGCTGCTTCTAATTTATAAGCGTTTTAGGCCTACAGCGCCTTTCGCCTATTAATTTAACTATGGTTTTGAGTGGTTTTTCCCTTCACTTTTAGGCATACAATTATAGACAATTACTGGTCTTTATCTACCACGAACCCGTCCATGAGTTCTAGGAATACTTCCCAATTTGGATTTGGTCATTATTATCTACGTTTTAGTACCTTTGTATATTATATTTAATGTATGAGACATCAGAGCACGTTGCAATGATTTGCTTACAAAAAAAAAGATTAAATTATCGTGCGACATTAATAAATATTATCAAAACAAGCATTGAAAAACGCTTTAGAAAAAACAAGCAGATAAATTTTTAGTTATTGCTGCTTTATCTCATCCATATTTTAAGACATTGTGGATAAATAATAATATAATCAAAGATTTGGCTGTTGCTAACTTCAAACCAGCTGTTAAAAAAAATCTAAGTCTGGAGATATTGAGTTATCTAACATAGATGATGAAAATATTGAAAATACTAATACACATGGTGATGGAACATCTTCATTTTTTTTCTTGTCTAAAATTCCTTCAAATTCCAATATTTCCATTGAAAATGAAGTATCAAGTTTTTTGAATAAGAAGAGGTTAGGATAAGAATTGGTTTTAGAAGAAACGCCTAACATTAAAAAGTTTTTATAGAACACAACACTCCATTACCAAGCAGTGCTTCTGTAGAAAGAATTTTTAGTGTAAGCAACGCTATACTCATTAAACGTAGAGGACGAATAACTGACGAACATTTTGAAAAAGTTATGTTTCTTAAATGTAATAAATTTTAAAACAGTATTACTGTATAAGTTGTAAATTATCACATCAATTAAACAAAATTACATTTACAATTTTTAAGAATAAAGGAATTCTGTATAAACCTAAAATTGTTTTCTAAATTCAACATACTTTATTACATTAAACCAATAATCAGTTTTAAGACTTAAGAATCAGACATTAATAAAGCTTAAAAAAATGTATTTAAAAATATTTGAAATACTTTTTGAATATATTTGTATTTGAATTGAAATACTTAATAGCAAAGGTATTTAAATAAATATTTTAATACTTTTTAATTGAAGTATTTAAATACCTATTTGAAATACATTTGGAAAGTATTTTTAACATACTGGTTTTATGGACGAAAAATGAGAAAGTTATCGGGTAAGAGAAATATGACGAGGTGGTGATGAAATTACAGAGGCGCTATCTGTCCAGCAAATAGTAAACTAAATTAATTTTGGGAGTCAATGGGAGTCATCTATCTATCTTCTATCTTCTATATATATAAAAATGGAGACAAAAATGTATACATTTCATCAATTGAGAATGGCTGGACTGATTTCGCTCATTCTTTTTTTGTTTGGATCGTAATTGCCAGGAGAAGGTTCTTATGTGAAATAGTTAAGAAAGTTGCACGGAAAATTAAAAAAAAAATACAATGAAAAATAATAAATACCGATGATTACTATTACTATTATTATTATTACTATCCTAGACGGCAATCGAACATTAATAAAACATATTAGGAATGTTTATATCAAATTATCACCTTGTGAGAAAGTTTCATTATCATTTCCACATAATTATTCAATGTTCCTATAACATTCTTACAAAATTATTTGGCTACAAAAACAATGATCTCCTAATATTTTGTCGAAAGATTCTTATAACATTCATTCAAAAGATTTTGTAAACATTTTTTTAGAAGATTCTTATAACATTAATTTTAAAGTTTCTTTAAACATTAAGTCAAATGATTCTGTAAACAATTTTTTTTAAAAGGTTCTCAAAACAATATCTCTTAAATTAGGTTGTAATCTTTTGATAATGTTACTATATCAACTCTTAGAATATTTTAATAAAGTTAATATTCTAAATAACTTTTCATTTTTAAACCATTATAATTAATATCATGACAACTCCCACTGTTATAAATGTAGAGGGGCTATCATCTACTTCTCACTGTATTAAAATTTGGAATTAAGAGGATAATATAATATGTAAAACAAATTTTTGATTTAAGATCTAGTTCTTTTTTTCATTTTTATCTTTTATACGAAATTTTGCATGATCCAACCAGACCCGAAATGGAACATCAATTTTTTGATCAGGTACTTTGGCATATTGTAAATTCAATCTTGCAGCATCTTAAACACAAATTAAATGATTCATTAAAAATATAAAGAAATAAAGTGAAATTGCAAAAAAAGTTGATTATGATCAGCTGTTGAAATATTATCAACAAACACAATTCAAATTATAAATAAGTATAGAGTTTTTTGTCAGATTGCTTGTATATACTATAAATACAGTGAACACTATATAGTAAAATATAATAGGTGTAATTCACTACTTGTAGACAACGAGAAGCTAGCTAATATTTATTCAGAAAGAATCATTTCTGATAGGTTATTAAAGCATACACTAAGACAGTGACGGTTTTACGGGGGTGCTCCAAGGGATCTGGACCCCTTAGATATTATACGGTTAGGTTAGGACCTTTTTTGTCTTAATATTATATAATAATATAATATTAAAGGTCCTCCACCTCAGAAAAATTCAAAAACCCACAACTGCGCTAAGATTTTCAAGAGCTATTACATAAATAATAATAATAATAATAATAATAAGTTTATTTTGCCAATATATCATATTATAACAACATAAAATATAAATATAATATAAATTATAATATAAATTATAATACAATAAATTTAAGATAATATATTGACTCACTTCTAAAAAGCTAAAAGCTTGTGCTAAGAAGTGAGAGTTTCTTAAAGTATTAAATATTAACAATTAATTAAATATATAACAGTATAAAATCAAATTAAATAGGTAGAAATAATGAGAAATACAAAAAGAAAATATATACAAAATTACAATTCATAATTAAGTGTAACATTATCTAACCGGTAAGCTTAATATACAATTTTAAAGAGTTAATATTATTAAAATGCATAAGATTTAAATTTAATTTACGACACAACAATGTGCATTTGTAAATAGTACTCTGAGAAGTTACTGTTTTATAAAACATAATAGAATTAAGATTAGAATGACACTTATTTCTAGTATTATAATTATGCTCTATGGTTTTTAAACAATGTCTATATTTATATATAAGTAAAAGCAAAGATTTATAATATAATATTGATATAGGTTGTACATTAAAATCAATATATAACTGTTTTGTTGGATACAAAAAAGGCTTTGAGATAATACATTTTATTAAACTATTGATAGTAGTGTTATGGGCTACGAGATATCTATAAGATATCTACGAGACTACAAGGCTAAGTTAGTATGACCATGCCTCATGTCAAGGGTAATGCGGATGCTACTATGACCATGACACGTGTCGGGATAGTAAGCGCACCAATAATTACAGTGCACTAATGATGCATTTGAGATGTTATTACACATTCTCAAATTCGTGTCCGAATTTGCAACAACAACAACAAGGACACCTGGTTTTACCCAGAAGGCGAAAACACGTCGTAAACAAGAGACGCACCACAATATATAAGGGAGCCCGAAGACCAGCAACGGCAGATGTACCAAAGCTATCAACAACAGAGCACTTTCACGTCACTCAGCCACTTATTAATTTGTTACATGTATTTTGTTTGTATGCAATAAAACATATTACGTTATTAAGTTTAACTTTCATTCAAATTAACTATTTGGATTCAAATCTGATACTGGCACGCAACAGTAGTATTTAAAGGTGTCAAATAATCTTTATAAGTACCACCCCAAAAAGGCAATCCATAGTAAACTAAGGACTGAACTAATGACATATATACAATTCT
Source organism: Aphis gossypii (assembly GCF_020184175.1). Classification (NCBI taxonomy): domain Eukaryota; kingdom Metazoa; phylum Arthropoda; class Insecta; order Hemiptera; family Aphididae; genus Aphis; species Aphis gossypii. The sequence continues at coordinate 43,382 of NW_026083281.1, forward strand.
CAAATGTTTAAAATCTAAAACATATTTTAAGCTTTTAAAATTATAAAATAAATTCCTAATGGTATTAACCAATTTATCTATATGAAAATTCCATTTAAGTTTATCATCAAATATTAACCCTAAATGTTTAATATGATTTACCTTTTGAATATGTTGACAATTACAGGGTACAATTTTGTTTTTACAATTAAAGGAATGCGGACAAATGATAAGATTATTCAAGTTAATTGAATTAGGTCTAAGATTAAATAATATATAATTAGACTTTTTAAGATTAACTCTAAAAAATTATTATCATACCAATTCTGAACACTATCTAATGAGAGATTAACTTCATCAAATAGGTCTTCGATACTTTTATTATTAAAAAGCATAACCGTATCATCAGCAAAACTATAAATATCACCTTTTATAGAAACATTAAGAAGGCCGTTAACATATATATTAAACAGTAAAGGGCCTAAAACAGAACCCTGTGGAACACCAATTGAAATATTACTTACATTACTATATTCATTATTAACCCTGACTATTTGAGTTCTATCGTTTAGGTATGACTTAATTAATTTTAAAATATTACCTCTTATCCCAGCATAGTGTAACTTTCTAATTAATAGATCTAAACTTACAGTGTCAAATGCCTTTTTTATATCAAGAAAAACACCTATTACATAATTACATTTATCAATATTATCATAAATGTAATTGGTAATATGAAATAAGGCGTCATTAGTGGACATTCCTTCCCTAAAACCAAATTGCCTATCCGAAAAAAAATTATATTTATTTAAAAAGTTGACCAGTCTGACTTTAATACATTTTTCTAATAGTTTTGAAATTGATAGGGTTAGAGAAATTGGTCTATAGTTCTCAGGTAAGCCTTTATCACCAGATTTAAATATTGGGATAACCACTGCTTTTTTGAAGGCAAGAGGGAATATACCTAACTCAACTATTTTATTAAATAAAATTGCTAAAGGTTTAGAAATAGATGAAGAAGTCATTTTTAAAACCTTATTTGATAAGTTGCCTTTATAAAAAGAACTATGATCTTTAATCTTTTGTATAAACTTTGTAATCTCATCATGAGTGATAGGAGTAAGAATATACTTTCATAGATATAGCACCCCTTATTTAAGTCATGAAAATTATCATTAAAATAGTTTTTATTTAATATATTATCATAGATATTCATCCCTACTGAGGAAAAGTAATCATTAAAAATGTTAGGAATAATTTTATTATCAGATATCTTTATACCTTCATTGTTTATTAAAGAATGTACTGTGTTTTTGGAATTATTTGATGAGTTATTAGTTACATATTTAATTGTTTCCCAAAGTTTTTGACATTGCCTTTATTATATATATTTTATTATGATAATACATACTTTTGGCTTTCTTAATCAAAGTATTAAGTAAATTTCTATATTTGTTATACTTAGTAATTAATGTAATATTATTTGGATTTTTAATTTTTTGACCATACATTTTTTCTCTATGTCTGATAGAAACAATGATTCCTTTTGTAATCCATGGTTTAAGTTTGTAGTTATAAGAATTAAATTTTCTAGAAATTTTTTAGTAGAATTAGCTATACATAAGTCAATCTTGTTTATAAAATTGGTAAAATCAACATCAATGTCATTACTACTTAATATACTATCCCAATTAAAGTTATTAATAATTAAATTTAATTTATGAAAATCAATAACTGAAAGAGCATTATTAGTATTATTACATTTACTATGTTGTATATGATTACAATTTAAATTAAATGTTAAGATTATACTAAACTGATCAGTAATTGAAGAAAGATAAACATAAGAATGAATATTAACTGGTAAAATTCTTTTAACAAAGAAATGATCAATGCACGAAGCAGAAGTAATAGTTTGTCTAGTTACATTATTAATGCAAAAATAAAAACCAAAACCATAAAAAATATTTAAATATTCAATTACTTTTAGATTATTACTCTTTAAGATATCAATATTAAAATCACCACAAATAATATGATTTTTAAACTCGGAAGTATGTGTCAAATAACTATATAAAGAAGATAAAAAAGCATCAATATTATCTGAAGGGGATCTATAACACCCAGTAACAATATACTCTATGCCATTAATATCAAAATGTACTTCAATTGAATTAACATTAGTCATTAGGTTAGTACAAACATTTTTAACTTGATAACTATTCTTAATAAAAAGAGTAACACCATCAGACTTATTGTTTACACCAAGAGAATTAAAAGATTGATAGCCAATAATAGTAAAATTTACATCATTTAAAAGCCAAGTTTCATATAAAACAACAATATCAAAATTTACCACTGAAGTACTTAATAATACCAACAATTCATCAAATATGGAAAATTTATTATTGCCTATATTTATTGAATTTAAATCAGTAATATTTAATGTTACAATTGAATTAATCTGATCAATATCAGATATACAAAATTGAATATCATTATTCATTAATTAATAAAGTATGTACAAAAATACAAAATCAAAACAACATAATTACTGTATTTTCATGGCTATATCACCTAGTTCTCTTATACGAAAAACCTTAGATTGGTCATCCTTACGTACTAAGATATCACCTTCATTTATCCAAACATATTTGTACAATTTTTGGTATAAATCTAGTTTAGCGCCCACGCGAATTTTTCGAATTTTTTTGCCGAAACTTATGTAAATCGACGTTCTAAAAACGATGGTGCAAAAAAAAAGTTGGCGGAAATCAATAGTTTTTGAGTAATAGAATTTTGAAATTTTAGTTTTTTCTATAACCCATTTAAATAGGTAACTTTTTTGCCGCCCGTATACAAGTGAAGTGTGGCGCAGTGGTGCGCCCTACAAGTCTAATAACGATAGTCGAAGGATCGAAACTGTCCACGGATGAATAATTTTTTGCACTTTTTTCCATCACCTTTTTTCGTCAAATGCATTTTGGTTGGCTCTGTGACTTACTTGGGGTGGTGTTGCATAGAGAATCGAGAGATATTTTTCGATTTGCGGAGCGGAGCGACGGCGCCGAGGAGCGTAGCGACGAGTGCCGATACACCTGAAATCTTTGTTCATTTCAGGAATTTTCCATTGTCCCTGTTACCTATTTTCGTTTTTAAATGTCCGAGCGAGTGCAGTTGTCGGTGCAACAAAAATGCATTTTTTAAGCGTGCTCTCTATACGGGTTGGTGTTACATAGTAAAACGAGGTATATTTTCGTTTGTGTTTAGGTATTTCACAGTTAATATGATTTTCGTTATCGAACGTACAAATCTCCGTATGTGGTAGTTAAATTTATATGATTATAGATAAACTAACCTAATCGTAGATAATATGTAATACCTTATATTTAATTTTGGTTCATAACTGTTTCTAACGCAGTATTCGTAACACACTAGTTCGTACGTTTTATACATTTAAAGTTTGTTTTTATTTAATAATGACGTGGTCAGTTATTAAATTATTTAAATTATTTGAGTGTCGTGAGGATGGGCCGTTGTCAATGCCAATTATTGAACAGCTTCAATTGTGGGGTCTTATACCAAAAAATAACATCCTCAAATGCAAAAACGGCCATTTTGCTAAATTGTGCCCTCACGGAGATTACGCCGATGGGTTTGTTTGGCGTTGTAGACAGTGGTCTACAACGAATAATCGCAAAAAAATTCGGTGTGATTTTAAGCAATCCATAAGAAAAGACACGTTCTTCAATAAATCGCACTTGTCGATTTATCAAATAGTTATGTTTTCTTATCTGTGGACCGAGAATGTGTCTCTTTCTTTTATAAGAAAACAAATTGAAATTGCACAACAATCAGCTGTTGATTGGGCGTCTTTCCATCGGGAAGTTGTCTTCGATGGAATGATATTACGGCATGAAAAAATTGGTAATTTTCGTTTTTATTTTATTAAAAGTGAAAATAATTTTTTTAATTATTTACTTTATTTATTACGAAGGTGGTGTTGGAAAAGTGGTCGAAATCGATGAATCGAAATTTGGTAGACGTAAATATTATAGGGGTCATCGAGTAGAGGGTGTAGTGAGCCGGTCCTGGTGAAGATGGCTCAACACGATTTAACGACGAAGTCCACTTTGTCGTCTATCTTCTTCGGAGAGCGTAGAAATTTGTAGTAAATAAACAACTCGGTTTTTTATAAGTTTGAAAATCAAGTTATTTATTAACTGAGACAGAGTAAAATAATAATATTAACGACTGGCCCGATGTGTTGTTAAGTATAGAACAACGCCACCGGTCCACGCGTACTTGAGGCTTAACTATGTCTGAAACTTAATACTACCACAACCTTTTTATATAAAACTAAACATGGACGTAGTCCCCGAATATACGTGTGTGTCATGGTAAACCGGAACACAAGTTTCGTGTTTACGACGACACGATTATTAAATGCGTATTAGCTTTCTAAATATTCATATAACTAGCTCTATAAAATAATATAAATAATATACGTATCTTAATTCTACGCATTCATATAACAAGAATATAATACTAGATCTATAAATTGGATATATGAAATTATTGCAAATAGTATCAGCTCAAAGGTAATAAAAAAAATAAAGTAATAAAATAGTAATATGGTCGGATAACTACAAGGGTCAGTGGGTTTTTGGTGGAGTAGAGCGGATAACAGGCAAATGTTTTTTAGTACCCGTTGAACGTCGTGATAAGGAGACATTACTGACAGTAATAAAAGAGTGGATTTTGCCCGGTACATTAATCATTAGTGATTGTTGGAAAGTACGTGGTCTTGTTTATTCATATTCTTTTATTCATTGATATTAATTATGAATTTTCAATTTTAG
>NW_026083282.1:0-47782 GCF_020184175.1 Aphis gossypii
AATGTGTGATAGCAATTATAGTTCAATAACTAATAATCTAATACTAATTGTAAACGTGTGAAAATAACTGATAACATATAATTCAGTCAATTTAAATCAGTTAACTATTAAATTGCATGTTAATGATCATTTTATTACCTTATCATATACTGATTTACATCGTTTAAAACAATTACAACAATGTATCGATTCACATATTGTAGAAAAGCAGAAAAAGTTGGTTTCATATCAGTCAACTTTTGATACCGTATATTCATTAATTAGAGCAGACATCAATATTCTACCATCATCTTGTCAGCGAAATGATTTTACTAATCAGTATATTCAAAATTTTGACTTTAGCATGTGTTGTATACAGAACGATGATTCTTGTTTTATATATGAAATACTTCAATTCACAATAATTCACTATCAGATATGATATTATATGATATAATGTCGATTTAAATAAAATTGTATTGAACTTTATACCATTATAATTGTTATAATTACTCTAAGAATTGATTTCAATATTATAGTAAAAGAATAAGATTAATTAATTTTATCAATTTTAATAATTTTATTAAATATCATAATTATAGGTACTACCAATAAAAAATTTTTACAAAATAATATATTTGCATTTTTTTTATTTTTTACTGTTTTTCACAATCTTCCGTTTCGGATCCGATGAACATCGATTTAAAATTGTCCGAATAGTTCATTTATTTTTATGATATTTCGTTGTCAGCAGGAAAGGTATTGCTAGTGTACAACTTTACACTAGCTTCAGAATGTTTCCATCTATTATAAAAAATCATTATTTAATAATATTCGTAATATGTTTTATTATTTAATCATGTTATAGTTAAATATCAACGATAAAATCCTCAATCTTATTATTTTAATTAGAATTTAATAATTTATTTGTGTTGAATAATAATAGGTAACGGTCAAATTAAAAAAATAATCTGGTGATCAATAAATGATTGTATCGCTGTTGTTTAACTATAGTTCATCATTTAATCATTGGGTTTTTTTATTATGGTTTTACCTTTCAAGTGACGGAATGTCCTTTATAACACTAGTTTTATAATGTTGAATGACGTAGTAGTCATCGCATTTTGGCGCTACTGGACACCGAATCGTATACGTGTAATTTCCTTCCGTCATGTATTATTGAGTTAGAAACGTTATCTTCAATATTTCCTTTCGAAATTACACTAGCTAAGGCATCCTTGTACGTCTCTATTGATTCTGTTCGCTGCTATACATTCATATATATTTATATTAAAAATGAAAATGTGTGGTGTGTGTGTGTGTGTGTGTAATATTTAAAAAAATAATACAATACAAAATTACCTTTCCAGCCTTAGTCATTTTAACTTTTGGTTCAGTATCATTTTTCTTTTTTTATTCTGCATTTTTACCGGTTTTAAAGAAGATGATAGTGTTGATAGCATACTACTTTCATTCTATTTTTAATAATAATATATTAATATCATTACACACATACATAAACAAATAGGTATAGGTACTTACATCATCATTTGAAGAGCTTTCGCCTGCAGATACATTAGTATAGTACGACATATTATTTTTTATATATATTAAATATACCTTAAATAAAAATGATAATCAGTATAAGTTTTTTTTAATATAACAGATTGTTTAAAAAACATTTACCTGATCAAATTGTGTTACTTGGTTTGTTATCGACTTGTAGCAAACGGATATATTACGGTATGAAACGACGAAACATAAAATTTATAGACAATGTTGAGATTTAACACTAACTATAATCAATGTCTACTGATCACTTATATACAGATTTGTAAGGTTGTGGTATCATATGGTGTGATCATAGTTTTACCTAATCTATAAAATAACTGTGGTAGCGTTGTAATATGGCGTGATCATAGTTTTACCTATTCTATAAAAAAATTACTGTAGTCAAAGTTTAATATAGCGTGATCATATTTTTACCTAATCTATAAAAAATATCTGTGATCAAAGTGAAATATGGCGTGATCACATATCACACCACTAGATCAGACTATAAATCTGGTTCATAATCATTCAATGTTTTAGAACTTATAGTCATTTACAAGTGCTCTTGAGTAGGTTATAGTCTATTATCCTCAGTCTTTCAGTACTTGTGTAAGTCGCTGACTTTATTACAACACTATCATCAAGCAAGGTTTTTGATATTAGTTAAGTTTTATTAATAATTAATCTAAATAAATACAATATTAATTTGAAGAAACAGTTTGATTCTTAATTCATTTTTAATGATAAACTAAAACTACTTATTCAACGCAACAACATGGACCGAGGTATTCATCAAACTATGCAGCAAAAACAAAGTAAGATAAAATGCAAATATAATTAATTATAAATAAATATGTTTTAATAATTACAAAATGTCAGTGAAATAAAAAATCAGATGAATAATGAAATATTTAAAATATAAATTAATACATACGTATAATATGAAATATAAATAAAATGAATAATATAAAAAAATAAAATTGGTTGAATTCAAATTCAATATTTAATATATAATAAAAGTTGTAAAACACGATCAGATTAAAAAATATTGATATAAATCAAAGTTTAAAAATTATATTTATTTGAATATTGTTTGTGTCATTATAGATTAATTAAGCTGCTAGTGAATCGGTTAGTCTTAGTGAACAAATAAAAAGATATGATCATATTATTTATATTTTTTTTAAAATAAATAGTTATGTGTCTATAAAATATTTATATTATTGATTATAAATAAATATGTTTTAATAATTACAAAATTTCAGTGAAATAAAAATCAAAATTAATTATGAAATATTTAAAATAAAATGAAAACATACGTATTATATGAAATATAATAAAATGAATAAAATAAAAAAATAAAATTGGTTGAATTCAAATTCAATATTTAATATATATATATATATATATATATATATTATATAATAAAAGTTAATAAATATGACTTATTAAAGTAGGGCATAGTAAAACACGATCAGATTAAAAAAATATGATAAAATCAAAATTGAAAATTATTATTTGAATATTGTTAATATCATTATAGATTAATTAAGCTGCATGGTGAATCTGCTAGTCTTAGTGAAAAAATATAAAAGATATGATTGTTTTTATTTTTTATATATTTTTTAAAAATAATAAGTTATGTGACTATAAAATATTTATATTATTGATTATAAAAAATATGTTTTAATATTTTTCAAAATTCAGTGAAATAAAAATCAGATGAATAATGAAATATTTAATATCAAATAAATTCATATTACGCATAAATAAAAAAATAAATCAATAAAATATATAAAGTACATTCAATAATCTAAATTTATATAAAATAAAAAATTATGAAATCAGTATTTTATTTTTATTAAAATATATTTTGTAACATAGATAAAAATAATACTATGATACTATTAATTGATGTTGTTTAATTACAGGCAAAAACCAAAAATAAAATAATTATAATTGATTTCGAATTCAGCAACTATCAACGTACAGATTTAATACTTATTTCTGCAGCTATATCACAGACTCACGTAAAATCTGAAATTATTCGTCTACGAGGTCGACCTTTAATAATATCACCTGATGGAAGAATAAGATTAATGAATAATTATTCATATAAAAAACTAGAGATTTGCTACTAAAAATTTTTGAAAAGAAACCAGATCAGCTTCAAGTTATATTAAACGAATTACATTTAGCTATGAAATCAAAAACGTCGAACCTAACTACAAGCTTTTTAAAAAAATCTTGATTTTAATAACCAAAATGCAATTATTTTACTATGGAATGGTAATTCAGATAAAAAATTTTACAAAGATTAGGTTTAATACAAATATAATGTTGAATATGACTGCATACGATACTGATAATAATAGAGTATTTTATTTAAAATTAATTAATTTTAAAAGTAATGAAGTTATATTAAACCATAAATTAGGTTATATAATTAAAAATGGTAGATTTTTATCGTTGAAGGAAACTCATGATTCAATTTGTAATCAAAACCATGATATAACTTATATACACGATGCAGTTAGTGATGTAAAATTAACGAAATGTATTTTCAACTATTTATGTATAAAAAACAATTATCAGTTTATATTAAGTAAAATAATAAAATAATATAAGTTCTTACATTATACTAATATTGAAAAATTAACCTCATCCGTTAAAAATAATTACAATCGATTTCATTTTAACAAATATTAACATGTCGATTTAATACTTAATTTCTACAGCTATATCGCAGACTTACTAAATCTAAAATTAAACGACATTGAGAACGACCTTTCATATATCACTTGATGGATGAATAAGATTAATGAATATAATATATATATATATATATAAACCAGAGATTTGATACTAAAAAAAATTTTGAAAAAAAAAACCAGATCAGCTTAAAGTTATAGCCTACTAAGTTAATTATTTATGTATAAAAAAGCAATATTATCAGTTCATATTAAATAAAATAATAAAATTATATTGACTTATCTTTAATAACAATAGATCGTAATTAGTAACACAGTAATATTTTAAAAATTAACCTCGATCGTTCAATGGTCAACGCTATTGATTGTAATAATAATAAATAATGACTTAATAAGCATAAATGATTAATACGTTTTTTTATTTAGTAATAATAATTATTTATTGTTATTAATGGTAAATTTTATATTATTATTATTATTATTATTTTATTATGTATTTATTTTTAATTACAGTAAAATACAACGAAATGTAATATCAAAAAGAACACGTATGAACGTAATTGGAAGCGGACTTATTCAATTAAATCGGTTTTTTAAAAAATGTTCAAAAACGTTTGTTTTAAAAAACGATTATAATTTCATAGACTTTAATCAATTTTTGACTACGGTTTTGAAATGATTGTTTGTAAATTAAAAAAAATGACACAACAAACTAGTATTAAATTTAACTTATATCTCGACTGTGTTTATGTACATGTGTTAACACAGGAATACCGAGATATTTCATTTAAAACAGTGAATGTGTTGGCATATACAAATTCAAATTTCGAAAATTTATTAAAAAAAATGTTTGATAAATTAACAAAGAGGAAAGTAATTTTGTAACTAAAGGAAGTGGTTGGAGTTTATATTCATTGATGCATTACAATTAAGAATCAATATTGTAAACCCTTTAACCGGATCTTCTTATGTAATTTTACCAGAATGTATAAGGAATAAGAAAGCTGTTATAAATGTAAAAAATAATGATAACAAATGTTTCAAATATGCAATTTTAACAAAATATAATACTCGTTCAGATAAAACTAAATTTAGTAATCAATATTTTAAAATACTTGAAAAAAAAAGTAGATTAATTTTCATTGTATCGATTTTCCGACACCAGTTAATCAAATTAAATCATTTGAACGTTTAAATAATGTATCAGTTAATGTTTTAGTTTAGATAATAAAATGTTGTTTTCCCATTATATATGAATAATGTGGAAAGTAAAAACCATTTCGATCTGCTTTTAATTAATAATGGTATAACGTCACATTATTGTTTTATTAATGATTTTTGTAGACTTATTCGTAATCAAAAGACGAAACATAAATCTAAATTAATTATATGTAAAAGATGTTTTACAGTTTTAGTAATATCCTTGTAAATTCAAACTATGGGGTATTGATGGTTAAAAAAACATAAAAAATTTGTGGAAAACAAAACTTGGAAGACCTGTAATGTTTGATAACGGTGATGACGATACTATTTATTTTAAAAATTTTAAAAGATCTCAACGAATACCTATAGTAATTTATTCTGATTTCGAATGTTATTTAAAACCTATAATAAACACCAAGACATTAAAACTAAGACATTGATAACTCATAAACATAAACCTATGAGTTATGCATTTTACGTAAAAATAGATTATGACATTATACCTAAATATTTAAAAAAAAATATAAAATTCCAACAAAACTTCATGTTTATAGAAATCGTAATGCAGCAAAACATTTCATAAAGACAATGATAGATATAGGTTCAAAAGTGTGTAATCTTTATAAGATAAATATACCCATGGACAAATTAACTGTTGATGAAGAGCATAAATTTCAAAATGCTAGATTATGTGAATGCTGCTTCAAATCATTTAAAAACGATAATTTATTTAAAGTAAGAGATCATAATCATTTTACAGGACGTTTTAGATCAGCTGTTTGTTTAAATTGTAATTTTGAATTAACTAATGTTTCATTTATTCCAATATACTTTCATAACTTAGTCTATGACAGTCATTTTATTGTTCGTGAACTTGGTTGTAATGAAAATGATATTCATGTAATACCTAATTCATCAGAAAAAATATATATCATTTAGTAAAACTATTCAAGATAAATTCAATAAAAATTATTGATACATTTCGTTTTATGTCAGAGTCTCTTAGTTCACTAGCTGATAATTTATCTGAAGACAAAACTAGATTTAGAGAACATTAAAAATATTTTCTTTGTCGACATTAAATTTAGTTACACGAAAAGGTGTGTTTCCTTATGAATATATTGACCATCCTAATAAATTAAATGAAACTTGTTTACCACCAAAACAGTTTTTTTATAATTCATTAAAAGATGAAGATATTAGTGATGAAGATTATGCGCATGCTCATAAGGTTTGGAAAAAATTTAATATAAAAACATTAGGAGAATATAGTGACTTATACTTAGCAACAGATGTATGTTTACTTTCTGATGTTTTTGAAAATTTTAGAGATCTTTGTTTACAAACACTTAAACTCGATGCTTCACATTTTATGACCGCTCCAGGATTTGCATTCGATTGTATGTTAAAACATACTAATGTTAAATTAGAACGACTTAAACAGTATGATATTCAAATTTTCTGGAGAACGGATTACGTGGTGGAATTTGTCATTCAGTTAAAAGACATGTAAAAGCTAATATTCCTAATATTCAAAATATTAATTATGATTCAAACAAACCTGTAACGTGGTTAGCTTACTTGGACTGTGTAAATCTATATGGAAAATCAATGCTATCTGCTTTACCTCATAAAATTTTGAATGGTTTAACGATTTGACAATAGATATAACACAAATTGAAGATGATGCTGAATATGGTTATATTTTAGAAGTAGATGTTATTTATCCAAAACAATTACATGACAATCATAATGATTTCCCATTTTTACCTGAGAATAAATGTCCTCCCAATTCAAAAGTAAAAAAACTATTAACAACATTAGAATCGAAATTTAATTATGTAGTTCACTATAGAAATTTGAAACAGGCCATCGTTAATGGATTAAAAGTGAAAAAAGTTCATAGGATTCTGCGTTTTTCGCAATCTCGTTGGATGGCACCATATATAATTTATGTACAAATATGAGGGTTAAGTCAAGGAATGAGTTTGAACGACAATTCTGGAAACTGTTAGTGAATAGTGTCTATGGAAAATGTATGGAAAATGTAAGAAAACGTATGTCAATGTTTCTAGTATCTAACGAAAAAAAAGCACATCGATTAATGTCGAAAACAACATTTAAAGATCGAACTATATACACAAAAAATTTAATGGCTATTCATATGAATAAGGAAAAATTAAATTTGATAAGCCTATTTATGTAGGATTTGCAATATTGGATATTTCAAAGTCGATAATGTATGATTTTCATTATAATGTAATGAAAAATATGTATAGAAATAAAATTAACATTGTGTATTCAGATACTGATTCGTTAGTTTACGAAATAAGAACTTCTAACTTTTTCGATGACATAAAACGAAAATTATTTTCTTACTTGATACTTCAAATTATCCGAAAAATCACTATTTTTTAGTGATCGTAGAAAAATCAACCAGGTTATTTTAAAGACGAATTAAAATCTGAAATCTTATTAGAATTTATTACTTTACGTCTAAACTCTATGCATATAAAACAAATAAGATGAAGTAAAAAGAGCTAAGGGTGTTAAAAAATATGTTATTAATAATCACATGAAGTTTGACGAATATTTAAATATATTAAATGCATATATCAATAATTCAGCTAGTCAACAATTATGTAAATCTATGAATTTTATACAATCAAAACACCATTTTGTTTATTCTAAATCTATAGATAAAATTGCTCTTAGTGCGAATGACGATAAAAGGATTATTATGCGTGATGGTATTAATACTATTGCATATGGTCACTATCGTTTAAAAAAATAGTTTATTTTATTTTTTTTAAATATGTAAAATTGATATAGTATTCAATAAAAATAAAATTAATAAAATAAAATATAGGATAAATACAATTTAAAAAAAAACAAAAAAACGTTATTTATTCATTATTTTTATTTTTATTACTAAAATGCATGTTTAAACAATTAGCTAAACAGTATAACATTTAATTTTTCAGAATGAACAAACCTATAATTCCAAATTAGAAATCGATATTGAAAATCTGAGTCAACTCTATTTTATTTTAGACAAAGTTTTACATCGATTGCCAGATTAGTAGGGATATGGTAGTAAAAAAATTAACGGATTTAATTTAATTATAACATTCGGTAATCAATTAAAAAATAAATTAACATAAAAATGAAATAGATCCAAACATTGTAATAATAAAATGGTTTATACAATAAAATAATAAATATTGATTGATACATTTCGTTTATTTACTATTTTAAAGTATCGTTTACATCAATCCACGAATTATGACTGTTGTTAAAACCTAACCATTTAACATATAATTTGTTTTATTTTTTTTTATAATACGTTCAATGAGAAAGGTGTCGGGAAAAAATGTTTTTTTAATTCTTGTGTATAAAAACAGCCTAATATTATATTATTGAACTATCTTTTAGTTGATAAGTTAATGGATCTGTATTTAAAATTTTAGAAATAGTGAACACTTCTGTTGACCAATTTGGTGTATAACCTTTACTGAAATTATGTTTATACTTAGATATTCTTACTTTGTCATTAATTTTAAATTTAAGTTTATTTGATGTATTAATTTGTAATGTTTTTCTTTAATTGTAACCGGGTTGATCCGAGCTTCGTGTGGTGAACATTTTATTGTTGAATGTTTTGTATTATTATAATTATATACTAATTTAAAAATTGAATTTATCCAATTCCATGAACCTGTTGATGTAAAATATTTGTAAATTTTATTTTTTATTGTTCTTATAACGCGTTCAACCATACCAGCCTTTATACTGCTGTATGTTGAATAATGTCTAATATGATACTTATTCATTATACTTTGAAATTCATTATTGTAAAATTCTGTTCCGTTATCTGTTTGTAATAATTTTGGTTGATTTTTTTTTAATATTTTTATTATACCTTTTGTACACTCCTTTGCTGTTTTATTTTTTAGTGCTTCTACCCACACATACTTGGTAAATGTATCTATAATAATTAAAATGAATTTAAAACCATTATTTTGTCTAGAATGTGGTTGCATGTCTATTAAATCAGCTTGCCAGAGATCATCTTTAAACCGTGTTACTACGCTTCGTCTAGGAAATATTTTTCTCGCTGGTCCATGTAACTCCTCAGCTAAACTGGTTAAGATTGTCATTATACTATAATATTTCTCTCGCGTAATTCTTCTAAAATTGATATAATTTCATTATTGACACCAGTATTACCAACATTTTGTGATGATGTTAGAAGATTTAATCTAGCTAGTCATTCGGATCGTCATAATAAACTAATTGTGTTTGAGGTATTACATCTTTATATAAACCAGAACCTCTCTTAACCTTTGGGGTTGCAGTAAAATTAAACATTTTTTCATTCTTTGGATCTGTAGTCATAGAACTGTTTGCTGTTGGACGAAATTCAAATGGATCATTTGGTATAGTTGTATTATTATGAATATTACTACGTTTAGCGTTAGATCTAGATAAATGATCGGTAATTTGTGCTAAACTTAATCGAGGATTTCTTGAGTTATTAATTTATCTATTTCTTCGTTTAATTGCTTTTCCTCATTTTTCATTCTATCGTATAGAGGTTTTACAACATTCGTCCATTTATGAAACTTTGAGTTTTAGGTTTAGGTTCCCATCTGCTTTTAAATGAGCTCGTGAAGTTTTTAAAATGTCGTAATAAGATTCCATATCTTGTAGTGTTGTATTTTTTGGTTCTTTCTCACATAGTAAAGACCATAGTCCTTCAGTCCATGGATAGTATTTATTAAATAACTGTAAGTTACCATGACTAAAAGTTACAGAGTAGCCTCCTATTTTATATGAATCACTGGCTTTATCATAATACATACCATATGATTTATCATATCGTTTTGATGTAGGACGTTTTTATGAAAAAATTTGAAAATGATGAATTTAATTCGTTATCATTATCATCATCACTAACGTCTGAAGTTTCCGGTTTTATTTCATCAGCCGGTTGTGTATTCTTTTCTGTTTGGTTGGTCAATGGTTCTATTATTGGTTTAAATGCTTCACGAAAATAGTTGTCGGAATCTATGATACCCGTTTCATTTCCATTATTTTTCGTTTTATATTTTTTTTTGAGGTTATTAAATTTTCCAATAAAACTTTTTCTTTAATCATTTCAAATAATAATGTGAATATAACTGTATCGTATGACTATTGACAACACAATGTATATAATTTCAGTTATACTTTATATTTATATTTATACTTACATTTATTTTATTTTAATAAAAGTATGAAAACCACATCTATATCTTCCTTCATTCATTTCCCGAGTTTTATCAATAACCATAAACCCATAATCACTATGATTCCAACATAAATGGGAAATTTTCCGAAATTCAATGAAATCCATATCTGTAGACGAATGATCATTGAATATATGACGTAAATTTGTATCGTCTGTTTTAGTATTATTAAAAAATTTGAGTTATCTTACTAACTGTTTTGGTATTTAGAATATGTTTGTGCTAAAAAAATACTGAACTAGCACCTGAATGTCTACAAATTGAGAAGTATTCTCTGATTACTGACTGCGGACCACATATAACGTCATCAAAAATTATAATGGAATTTTTTTTAGTTAAGTTTGGTTTTATAACTTTATCAGCACTTGTAAAAATGAAAAAATTTGCACCTTTTATATCATCTATTATTTTTTTTAAAAAACATATTTTTCTTGATTTGAGGTTTTAGAGTATAGATAAATATTTTCAAATCTTAACCCGTTTTCATGGGTAATTAAATTATACATTATATTTGTTTTTCCTGAACCACTAGGACCAACTAATATAGCACGTATGGTATCAGGTAATAATGATCCATGTTTTGATGGTTTTTTTCTATCTGAACATCAACATTTGTAATATCTAATTTATCTTTCTGCTCAATCAAGTTCATTTTTTCGTATAAATACTCATGCATTTTTACTTTATAATCAGTTATAAATGATACGTTCAACTCATAAGTGTAAATCAGGTAAGACTGGTAAAGGATTTGTAAACTCACTTATAAATAGTCATCCGTTTGAAGCTCGTATTTCAAACTATTAGTATTGTTGACATGGTGCAAAATTAAAAAAAGTGACTAGATTGTGTTGATAAAGGAATAAACCCGTTGGATACTGCATGTTACGATCACGATATTTGCATGCAACTAGAAAAACATTTAGAAGATAGACATAAAGTGTTAGAACTTCGAGCTGGGAAAGATTTAAAGCAAAAGATACACCTAGAAATAGAAAATCGTTGCGTACACCGTAATAAACGCAATGAAAGCTAAAAGAAAAATAGGAATGGGTTGTAAACGTAAACGGAAACGTACTACAAAAATAAAAAAATGGTATAATGTTAGCGAAAAAAAAAAAGACGTTAAAAAAAAAAAATGTTGGTAAAAGGTTGATTTTAACACCAGGTCAGACAGGTGGTGCAATTCCCTTAATACCTATTTTTGCAGGATTATCAGCACTTGGTAGTTTAATGTCTGGAAGTGCCAGTGTGTATAATGCAATACAAAATTCAAAGAAAGAAAGGTAATGGATTATATTTAAATAATAATGGATCAAGGAAAAAAAAACTGATGAATACGCTACCTAACAGACCACTAACTTCTAGAGATATTATAAAAATACGTTACAAAGTTTAATATCAGTCATTTCCGCGGAGTATTTTCACGTGATAACTTACCTAAAAACCTCTCGCAATCGAATGCGGTATATTAAACTTAGACGTATCTTCCGGTAATGGAAGTCATTGGGTAGCGTTTATAAAATTAAAGATAAGGTTGAATATTTTGATAGCTTCGGTGATTTACCTCCACCGATTGAACTACAAAACTATTTTAAAGGAAACAAAATTAAATATAACTACACAAATTATCAAGATTTTAATTCATTTAATTGTGGACATTTATGTCTTAATTTTTACAATGCAAGAATCAGTTACTTTAAGTTTATCTGGTAATACAACCACATTATCTGTACATTATTGTCCACCAATTGATGTATACGATGACTCGGAAATTGCTTTGTAAATTTGCAAACATATAATACATTTGCAAACATAAACGAAACTAATAACAACTTCGAAATATATTTAGAAAACCCCGATCGTTTACTAAATAATAATAAATTCCAATCTGTTATATCACACTGAAAAGGGGTGTTACGATATTAAGGATATTAAAATCAAATTTTGGCCAAATAGAAGACTTTAATAATGATAACGAATACTTTAGAATAAAATCGACAGAGAAAATGACTTTTGATATCGGGATTGATCAAATAGATTTTAGAACAACCATATCAGTAATGGTATAATACGTTTAACGTAAAGAACAGTATAGGACCTTTATTGGGTTTGAAAAAAAAAAGTTATGAACCACACAATATGCACATTGAGGGTCATCGATCACAGAAAGTGACAAATTTAATCAGTGTTAACTCAATAAAAGTAATGTGTAATATAGCTCAAGGTTCATTCAACAACATGTCAAGTCATTCAATTTATGAGTTTTCCCCTAGTGAGATCATAGGGTCTAAGCTGATTCAAACACCAAATAACTAATATATTACAAATTAAATAAAACAAATATCGATTCAATAACTATACAATTAGTTGATCAAGATCATAATCCGATAAACAATTTAGGTGAGAAATTAATAATCAATCTACATATTAAACGTTACGGATCTTAATATGGGATTAAAATTTAATATAAGCCCATTACATAAAATAAATCTGTTAGTCAAAAGACTAAAGCGGTACCGGTAACATCGAATAAAGTAAAAAAAATAACAACGAAAAATAAAACAATTTTAAAGGCTTTAGGTTATAAATTAAAGCAGAATGCCTGAAAGTGATATTTTAGATATAGTTCGCCGTTTGAAACCGATTCTAAAATTACGAAAATCGAATATCATTCATATACACCGTATACAACTTCATTTAATAATAGCGATGAAATACGTATATCAATTCAACAAACAGATGTTTATCCATATCTGAATGAAAGCTTTTATATTTAGAAGGTCAAGTATCAGATGCTGGAAAAGTAAAACTTACTAATAACGGGTTTTCCTATCTCTTGATCAAATACGACTTGAAATCAATGGAATAGAAGTAGATAGAACACGCGTACTGGTATTCAGTTCGTTAAAAGGTTATCTATCAGGTACACCTGATAATTATAATTGTTATGAAAATGCTGGTGGATTTTTAAAAATAGTTCAAACCCAGCAAATAATAATGGAGAATTTAGTGCATGCATTCCGTTGAAATATTGGTTAGGTCTATTTGAAGACTTTAAAAAGATATTAGTTAATTCTAGATTAGAACTAAATTAACTCGATGTCATAACGATTTAAACGCTCTAAAGGTAATAACCAGTGCAAGTACAAATTCTGGAAAAGTTGATTTGAATAAAATAGTTTGGAAGGTTCCACATATTACTGTGATGATGAAGAAAGGTTAAAATTATTAAAACTTATTGAAAAAGAAAAAAGTTTGTTTATCCCGTTCAGATCTTTTGAAACTTTTGAATATCCTGAACTCGGAACCACAAAAAAAAGTAGTGTGGAACTTGAAGACAGCATCAAAATTAGAAAAACCACGATTTATCATAATTGGATTACAAAAAGGACGTAAAAATTCGTTAGAAAAAGATTGTAGTATATTTGATCACTGTAATATGACAAACGTTAAAGTATTTCTTAACTCAATAGCTTATCCATATGATAATTTGAATTTAGATTTTACGAAAAATAATTTCACCTTATTATATGATATGTATACATCGTTTCAAGAATCGTACTATGAAAAAAATATACGAAACCCCTTATTAAGTCCTCTACTTTTCTATCGAACGCACCAATTGTAGTTATCGATACTTCAAAACAGAACGATTCGGCTACAGCATCATCAGTAGATGTACAATTGGAAATTGAAGCATCGGAATCTTACAGGTGTAACTGCTTATTGTTTATTAATTCATGATCGCATTGTTGAATATGTACCTTTTACTAGAGAGTAAGAAAACTAGTGTGAATAATATTAAAAAATGATTTATTAAAATACTTGATGTTAAATACTATTAATTAATTTAAAATAAATAAACAAAATGATAATAAAAAAAATGATTTTATTTATTTCAGAAATTTAAACGAAAATGATTCGTTTAACTATAACTAATCATGTTTTATTTTCAGTAAAGTAATAGGGAGATTTTTTATACTGAAAGAAGGACATTCCGCTTTAAACATTTTTTGTGTCCTATAAAAATGGAGCCAAACGCCTCATGGTTTGCCTGAAACAACGTGGGGCGTCTGACTCCATTTTACAGCGGGAATTTCTTACACTGCAAGGGGACAATACCTCCTCAAACTTTTTTCATCTCCGCTGAAAAATGGAGCCAGACGCCCCATATTTATACTAAGAAATGGTTAGAAAAACCATGGGGCGTCTGGCTCCATTTTACAGCGGGAATTTCTTACACTGCAAGGGGACCATACCCCCTCAAACTTTTTTCATCTCCGCTGAAAAATGGAGCCAGACGCCCCATATTTATACTACTTATGATTATTTTTTTTAAATTTAATTCAAACTTGATAAAATACACCTTAAAGTCAAAAATTGTTGCATAAATTTTTTTGCACATGCCACATTTAAATCAATATGTGGTTTTCAAATTAATTAATTTATATAATTTAATAATTTACTAAAATAGATAAATTATTATAAGAGTAATAAGTTGTTTGTTACTAAGAAGTAAATTAAAAACCTTTAAATTAGTTTAAACTATTTAGTGGTCAAATTCAGTTGATCGTAATCTCAATCATAATATAAATATAAAATAGTAGATAATAATTAATAAGACCATTAAAAACAATTATTAAGGACTATATGACATTACAGATACACTTTTTACACTTGCATAGTTGCATATTATTACAGCTTATGCTGAACCATTTATTTTTATATTATAGCAGGCGTTATTAACTTATAACTTATCATGATATTTAATGCTATGGTATCCATGCCTGATTTATTGAAATTGAAAATGAAGAAATAATTAATATATTTTAATAAATAATCATACAAATATTTAGATTTTAAATAAATATGTTTGGATAATGTAGTTGAGCATATAAAAATTATTAGGTAGGTAAATATAATTGATACATATTATTATAAAATTATATTACTAATATTATATTGTAAGTTGTAACAATGTAATGTAAACATTAAACATTTTATACAAGATGTAATAAAACATTAAATACAAAAATAAATACTTACTGTTATTAATATTGATGAAAGATTTTTCGGTCAGTGCTGGTTTTTTTGTCAAATTATCCTTAGATCCACTAACGATAAAAAATTTTTGAATAGAAACATTTGATACACAATTCCTTCTCTTCTTGCATGAACGAAAATGTAAATCACGATTATGTTTGTTCATTAATAAAATATTTTTACCACAGTGACATACACCTCTTTCAGACATACTTAATAAATATAATCGACAGTTATTATGAAAAAAAAAATTTAGTTTTCACTGCTATAATTTTAGAATATGACACTATGTTTACAACAAAAATTCAGTAGGTAAAATACTACTGTCTACGTCGTCTACGACGGTCGATAATGACGACAATAGTACAATACAATCATTAATCATCGTAGTGAACCAGTGGGTAACGAACAGCTGAAACCTGAATACTTCCGAGTTTATAATTCTAAAAATAGATTATGTCGCAATAATATAATATTCTCAAAATGCCTATGCCGGATGCCCTCATAGTTACTACCATAATACTATAATTTCTAATTTTAATTTATTGTTTATTCGTAGAATGTACACTGTAGTATAATGAGTAATTATTAATTAATAATATGTAGGTATACTATTAGATAGCTTTTCTTAGCATAATTATAACTATTGAAGTTATTATTCTTATTAAATAATAAATTAATTCAGATGATGTAGTCAAGTAGTCTTGTATAATAATATTTCTTACTAAATCCAGTACCCACCAACCCAGCACCCACCCCTTAAGAATGATAGGGCATCTGCCCTTAAAAATCACGGTCAACACGCCACTTCAAATGGTCAAATGCCGCATTGGGCAACCTGTATATCTTAAATCGTGGCGCGGACTATGATGTAAAAACGGACAAAGTATTTTTCGTTACCCCCACTCCTGTATGGCAAGAAATTGAACTTCTATACCAATAACATTGAAAGACTACACATTTTAACTTAACATAACTATGGGATAAATGGTCGTATTACGTTAAATTTGGTATTAACATTTTTGTTTTTATGTCTACTTAAAACTTACATTTACAAAAAAAAAAAAAAATCCGAATAACATTTTTATTAAAAACAAAATTGCCCACGCTGTATTATAAATAGTATAATACTCGTCACACGATACCATATTATAATTTATATTATTTATAATGAATCTTGGAAAAAAAAGCCCCGTACCAACTAAATACATTTTTTTTTAATTGTATAATGTACCTTTATATCAATTTAATTATGTAACATTATCTTATATCATAATAATATTTAATAAAATAATACACCAAATATTTTAAACTATAGGTATAAAATATACATTTGAAGTATCTATAAGAGATTAATCATAATATAAATAACATAAAATAAAATAGATGTCATTTGTATATAATTTTAAAAAATGTTTAAGGTTGGTAAAAAATTTAAAATAATTGAAATAATTGAAATAAATAAAAATAATTATCATAATAAAGGCATTGTTTTCTAATGTTGTGGCTAACTATTAGAAATATTAGACTATTATTAGAAAATCTAATATGCTTATCATGAGATAAGCATGAGCATAGTATTCACTAATAACATTTTATTAATTATATAAAGTAATTGAGATTTCCAGTTCATTTCCATATAAAAATGGTTTTGTCATGTTCGTCCTTTGGATGTACAAAGAGGTGGAACAAGGAAAGTAAATTAAAATCTATTCAATTCCATAGGTAAATAATATATTATCTGATTATTATATTTTTAATTTTTTAATTTAAAATCATGCTGTTTATTGCAATTAATAGGTTCTATAACTGTTGTAATAAAATATAAATAAGTATCCAATTGAAACCCTAATTTTAATATCTAGATTCCCACTCAAAAAACCTGAGTTATTACAAAAATAAATAAAAATGTTGTTTAGAGTTTTTATTTTTATTTTTTGTAAATACAAGTTTGAAGAACACATAAAAACAAAAATTTTGATACCAAAGTTAACGTAATACGACCATTTATCCCAGAGTTGTGTCAAGTTAAAATGTGTAGTTTTTCAATGTTATTGGTATGGAAGTTCAATTTCTTGCCATACAGGAGTGGGGGTAACGAAAAATACGTCGGCCCGTTTTTCGTAGAGATGGGATGATTCGGTCACTTGAGTGATTTGAATCATTCGAATTGAATCAGTCAAATGATTCGGTCATTTGATTCGTTCATTTCGTTCATTCGGTAAATTTTACAACGAAGAACGATAGTCGATAAAGCGAACCACGGTCTTGGAAGATAAGGTCGGTTAGTACTTGTAGCAATTAAATTATGTAAGTGCAGAAGTCTTGGATGTTTTGCTCACAGCATAAATTTAGTTGTAGAATCTGGTTTGGGATATAAAGATGTGAATGATATAATTTTAAAAGTAAAGGCTATAATACAATATTTTAAACAGAGCAGCCAAGCTTTAATCCGTCTTAATAATAACCAAATAAAAGAAGGTTATCCCATTTTAAAACTAAAACAAAATTGTCCAACTAGGTGGAATTCTACTTATGACATGATAAATCGTATTTTAAAAATAAAGGACCCGATTTTGTCTACATTGGCTGTCTTAAATAATGATTTAAATAATATAACGAACCACGAATGGAATATTTTAAATAATCTATGCAAATTATTAAAAATATCTTATGATATAACTAATGAAATAAGTAACGAAAAATCTGTATCTATATACAAAATTTTAATATTTTCAAAAGCAATGTCCAACTACGTCTTGGTATACTGCAATGATAAAAGTTGAAATAACTTCAGTGGCAAACATTTTGTATGGAAAATTACAACAACGATTTAATCCCGTAGAAGACAATGAAGTAATCATACAATCTACTTTGCTAGATCCAAGGTTTAAAAAACAAGGATTTTTAAATGATAGAAAGTACAACCTTGCCTATGAATCTCTATCTCGTAAAGTTCAGGGAATATCTATTGGTAACGATAATGAAGAAATAGAGGAAAATACCCAAAATAGTGAATCTGCTGGGTCAGAAACTATATGGAAAGATTTTGATACAAAAGTAAATCAATTATCTGGAGGGGCAAGTACAACTGTGGCTGGTATATTAGAACTTGACCGATATTTGGCTGAACCACTGTTGAAAAGAACAGAAGATCCGTTAGCTTAGTAGCATGAGAGAAAATTGTTATATCCTAGATTATACCTAATGGTCTGTAGAAGATTATATTAAAATATTATAACTATTGCACTATTTACTTTTATATTATAACTATTAAACTATTTAACTATTACCGAATACCATGACTAACAAATGACAAATGCTATTACAATTTACAATATAACATTTATGATAATGAATAAATAAAAGAATATTATACTATTTATAGTTTATCGTTTATCCTTTATAATAATTCGTAATTAATTATTATAATTATAATAATTCGTTGTAATTCTTAAAATTCTTTATCTTATTATGTAATAACACACTGCGCCGAGAACATGGTTTAAGTCTGACAACGGCCAGACCTAATTTAAGGGGTGGGTGTCAGGTCGTGGTAGGTGGTACATTTATAAAAAAATATATACAAATTATAATATTTTAGTATCATATTGGTTATGTTTAGTTTGTCATGGTCATATCATTAGATCGTAAAATCGTATAATATACTATATTATAGTGTATTAAATACATTGTATTTATCCAATTAGCCAAAGTAATACCCACGAGTTAAGATCTTCCTTAATTCTTATTTTGTGGTTATACCTAAATAAAATAAATTAATAACTATCATAGACAATTATATTTATTAATTATTACACATAAAACATAATACTATAATGTTAAAATGTTATCTTTAAAATGTTGTGGATAAGATTGCCAGTGATACCAGAATAATATTAACCATACATCAATCAACAGAGTATTAGATTATTCAACCGTATGACAACAGACTATAACCAATAATCATAGATAAAGAGAAAAATGTCAATAAAGTTATTTTTAAACCACGAATATTTACTGTTGTGGCCATTTATAAAATATGTACTTATCATCATAAAATAAATGTCATTATGGCTATTGGCTACAATATAATATGTTAGTTTTTGGTTTATTTCAATCGCTGAAACGTAGTGCTTGTACGTCCGTACATATTTCAACATTTTTTATGTTTTTAATTTGTTTTAACAAACTTAACTATCTATTATTACTGTAGTTATACTTATTCTCCAATTCTAATAGTGGGAAGTTTGAAGTTTCTTATTTTTATTAAAATTAAAATTAAAATTAATTAGTATTTAGAATAGATATTTCATTATGAGTACTGATAATACCAGCAGTATTTGTGGAAAAACTCGAAGTGGTTTAAACCGTACCAATTGGCAACGACATTTAAATTCTTGCAAAAAAAGAAAATTACAATTTTCAGCATGCAGTATATCTAAGTTTCTTGTAGGTTCTACTAAAGAATTTATTGTTAGCAAAGATGGTCAGTTAAGCGATACCACAGGTAAGTTATTTAATTATATTATTTGTTTTATTAGTAGGAATATAAGCACAGATTTTACAATTTTTACGTTTGATTTTTAAATAATTATTATAGGTTTAAAAACTACTTTAAATAAAGAAATGTCTGTTGAAACTAACATTGACAATAATAAAATAGAATTAAATAATTCAGATAAAACAAACGGTAAGACATTATAAAACAATAATTGTGAGTTGTGAGTTTGTGAGTATTATTTTGTATTATTATTATTATTATTTTTATTCAGCCAAATCAATTACAATTAAATAATTACAATAAAATAAATTGATAGTAGCTGATACGTATACCAACTGAGCTATGCTCGTATCTGGTATACGGAGTTCAACAATATCACAATTCGTCTAAAGAAATAATGTTCCATTAAAAATTTAAAGAAATTAAGATACAATTAATAACAATACATGATAAAGAAGAAGAAAAGAAAAAGAAAAAAGAAATAGAAATGTATGCTTATATTACCTATTTATTTTTGAATTTTTCAGTGACACAAGAAAAACAACAAGATTTTCAAACTCCAGTAATTAATTCAGTATCAGGTATATTACAGTTCTTTTAAATAATACTAAATCTATACAACGAATACAATATACAGAAATGCAAGGCTGGGCAAGTTAACTATTTTTTTTAACTCGTTAAGTTAAGTTAATATAGAAAAAAAAAAGCGGGCAAGTGAGTACCGCTCTGCTGTACATTAGGTGCGCCGTATGGATCATTATTATATATTATAGGAGTGTTAAATTTGAATCCAATGATAGTTATCATTGTATACGAAAAACGATTCTGAACGAAGATGATTTGTCAGCCTAGGATATAATTTCCAGTTGTTGGTGAAAAAGGTGGTTTATGTTTTAATGGCCTGAATACACCAAAATTTAAGTTCTTTTATAATAATTGTAAGCTAAACTTATGAAAAACCTTGTATTAAATTTTCAACTCTTAGCTACTTATACAAAAATTTTTATGAAATATACCTACAAAATAATTTGCAAATATTCATGGTTTTAACGAATTTTCGTCAAAATTTGAACTTCAAATGCTAATAAAAAAAAATTGTGCCTATGTATTCTTACAATTTTTTAATCACTATAATAATAACTTATGAGGAACTTTGCATTAAATTTTCAAGTATTTTGATAGGACCAAAAAGATTTTATCGACACATAAAAAACAATTTTCAGAAAAATTGAAAATTTCAGTTGTCTATAAATAGCTCAAAAAAAGTCAAAATATTTTGAAAATTAAATCACGTAAAGAAAACTCGAATCTAAATAACTGGTAAAATTTTCAAGTATCTACGACTTATACTTTTTGAATAATAACAAATATTTAAAATCGTTTGAGGATAAATCGTTATCGTTACGCGATTTCGTTAAAATTTAAAATTCAAACGCACTTAAAATTTTTCCTATAATGATGCTTCGAGTTTTCTCTATAGATACTTAAAGGTAAACTTATGGAAAACTTAGTGTTGTATTTTTAATCCTTAGTTATAAAAGAAAAAAAATTTTATGATTTTTCAACTTCAAAATTACTTGCAAATTTTCGCGTTTTCGACAGATTTCGTAAAAATTTGAACTAAAAACGCTTATAAAAAAAAATTGTGACTAACGATTTTTAATTTTTTTTAGCTACAATAAAAACAACTCATAAGGAACCTTGTATTAAATTTTCAAAACTTTTTGGTCACCCAAAAATTTTTTATCGACACTTTAAAAAAAATTTCTAAAAAAAAATCGAAAATTTCAGTGGTCTATAAATAACTCAAAAAAAGTCAAAATTTTTTGAAAATTTAACTATATACGGATACCACTGACATTAACATTTGGTGAAAATTTCAAGTATTTTCAGTGATTAGTTTTTGAATTACAACCATAAAATAAAATCGATTTGGTCGAAAACTGGTTTTGCGTAAAAATTGCCGTTTTTCCGTCATTTTTTTTTTGTTTTTCTCGATTTTTTTGAAAACTGTTGGAAAATGTTAACTTTTTACCTCTATAATGCACCAAGGATATTCACTTTTACATCGGAAACTACCCCCATAGTTTGAAATTGGAGCATTATTTCGACTAGTTATGCTGTACACAGACACAAAAAAAAAAAAAAAAAAACACACATCATTGTAAAATCAATTCATTCATCACTTCGTTCAGAATCTAAAATGATTTATAAAATAATAATAAGTTATAAAAAAATTAAAGAATTAATTTACATTTTAATTTATTGTACGTAGGCGTGTATTGTAGGAGCTAGAACTATAAAAATTATATTTATTGGTGTGCGAAATAAATATTGCTGCATTTGTGATGGGTATAGCAGAAAAAAAAGGCATAGTTATTGAACATTTATGCTTTAAAAACTGGAATGGTTCGTCAACCGGTATGGAAGATGATATTATTGTAGATGGTTTCAAACAAAGTTTATTAATGCATGGAACTGTTTATTCTAAATTAATTGGTAAGACCTTTTATTAATTAAATATAACATCTAATCTGTAATATTTTTTAATTCGTTAGATTTTTTTTTTAAATTATATGAAATATATAATATTATATAATATATGAAATTACAAAATATTTCATATCCAACGCTTTCTCATACATACGAGTATACGATTGTACGAGGATATTACAATGTACTATTATTGCATTAATAATATTTGAAATACAATTATTTAATAGACATACATTTTTGACATATTTAGCATTTACTAATATTTTGTAAATTAAAAAAAAAAATCTAACAAAATGGCCAGGCCGCCAGACCATAATATGGTTTAGGCCATCTGGAAAATTCCCATTTCCAGACCGGCCATTCCGCCCCTGCATAATACGTCATTCTAATAATAGGTACCGATTAGTGATAATGAAAAGCCAAAAGTTAAGAATATCCTTGTATTCTGTAACTCCGCCCCACCTACAACATTAAATTATTTTAATTTATGAAGCAAAATAATAATCTTGCGTTCTGTATAATCACAAAACAATAATTCCAATACCATAGACCTTATACTTATTACCTATTTTAAAGTTTATTATTATATAATACCTATGTACATATCCGAGATCGCAACTGGCAAGTTATCATCCAGATTTCAGTTATATAATATTTTATGATTACACGATACCTCGTGACAACTTACTGAAAAGTGAAAACTTTACTTTTACAGTAAAAGTTTTACTAACGTCTGACCGTACGCCATATTTAGTTGTTGTTAATTTGTTTGCTCTAATTAAAATTTAAGTTTTTAATTTTTTATCATAGTATTATATTTTAATTATGAATAAAAAAAGGAAAGGAGGGGTAGAAGGAGATCGTGAAAAAAAACAAGAAGTTACTTGCACAATGTGCTAAAAAATGTAATCAATTAGATTCATTTTTTCTAAAAGGTACACCTACTAAATTGACTGGTAGCAAAGATAGTCAATTGTTAGCTGGATATCCAGGTTCTGAAGGTAATTGCATTGATCATTTTTAATTTATGTAATTTTGAGATTTAGTATTTTGAATGAAAATATGTAGACATGTAAGTACTTGTATTAATTTTATTTAATTTTTTTTAGATCTAACATCAAACAATAATGATTATTTCAACATTAATGAATATTTCTTTAAATTCTGATAATGTTAATTTGCCTTGTACTTCAGGGACTCTTATGACAGGTATAGAAATTTTAACTTTGTAGATTTGTAATTATTTTGTAACAAAGTAGATAAAAATAAGTTTCAGTGTATTTCAGCAGTAGACACAATATTGTTTCAATGGGCAATCTTCAATTCAATTTTGAATTTTATGGGTCAAGATGCATTGTAGGTGGCAATTTTATGATTCTTAATAGGCTGGTCAATTTATACTCTTTCCTCTTAAAACCTAAGTTGTAAATAATATAATTATGTGACTTAACCATCTATATCTATATTAAATTTATACCAAACAATACAAGACATAATAAACATTAAAAAAAATTTAATTATTCAGCTAAAAATCTGTTATAATAATTATTATTTTTCTCTGAATTTCTTACAGTACTGAGCAAAGATACCATCGTTGAAAATACTGCATCAAATTTTATGAAACCAAGGAATCATACACTAGAATATTTTTTTAAGATTCATCCAGTTCAAACACATGACGATTCAACTCTGCCATTTGTAAGTAGAATAGCTTTTTATAGAAAAAATCTAACCATTTGAACCTGGTGTACATGTAATGAGACCAATGTTAAGATGTTTTGTTCAGTTTGTTTGGCTTTTTCTATTGATAAGAATCCATTTACTTATGGAATGTGTGATTGGAAACACATTTATTAAAGGATTTCTGAATATGAAAAGAGTAAGGTTCATAACCAATGTTGTGAAGCTTATTTTATGTATAGCCAAAAGAAAGATATTGGTTCTTTATTAATGGAAAAGCAGATGCGTCAACAAAAAGAAGAAGTAAAAAAAAATAGACTAGTTCTTGAAAGAATTATTGAAGTACGTAAGGTAATAGGAAAGTGTGGCTTAAGTGTCCGTGGAAAACGAAATGAAGCGGCATACTTCTCAAGGATCCAACATTAGATCATGGAAAGTTTTTAGAAATGATTATACTCATAAGCAAATATGATGCTGTATTAAATGAACACATCAATAATATTATAAAGATAAGTGAAAAGATGCATTTGCAAGGATCTAAAGGTAGAGGAAATTTTGTATCACTTTTAAGTCATTATTCAATTAGCAATGTAATATCAACATTTTCTTCAATAATCAAGCAAACAAGATCCAGTCAAATTAGTAAAGCTCAAATGTTTTCGGTCTTGATTGATACAACACAAGATATCACTGTAATGGATCAGTGTTCAATTGTCTTAAGGTATGTTACCAATGGGATAATAAATGAAAAATTAATTACAGTGAAGAGCTGTTCTGATTCCACTGGTAAAGGAATGATGGAATTATTGCAAAGTGCCTTAGAAGAGGTCAAAGTTGACCCAGAAAAATGCATTGGTAATGCTACAGATGGAGCTGCTAACATGCAAAGTGTTTACAATGGCTTTACTGCATGGTTGAGCAAAGTCGCTCCTGAACAGATACATGTATGGTGTTTCAGCCACGTATTAAATTTAGTAATTACCGATGCCACTAAAAATCCAGTTCGTGTGGCTAATTTCTTTTCTTTGATCAATGCATGTTCAGTGTTTTTCAAAGAATCGTATCAACGAATGAATATATGGAGAGATATTAGCGAAAATGAACATGAAAAAATACGTCATAAACGGTTGCAATCTATTTCAGACAGTTGGTGGACTGCTAAACAAACAGCTGTAAAAATAATTTTTGGAAGTTTTGGTAAATTTAATGATTTCATGTATCCAGATTTAATCATTGTACTTTCTAAAATTTCCAAAAATGAGTCGTTTAAACCTGATATTCGATCAAAAGCAAATAACTTATTAACTCCATTATTAATGTATGGAACTATCTTAATCACACATCTACATATTAATATTATTTATATTATAATAATATGTCATAATGTGTTGTTTATATTATATTTTATTTTACAATAAGATTGCATTAGTTCGAACCATAAAATATAAATTAATACTAAATCATAAAAAATCATAAACTTGTAGTACCTAACTAATAATATTTTCAAAAAAATATTACAATTTCATATACTTAACACTACTTTTAATGACACTAGGACTTGCATCAAAAAAGAGTACTGTCCTATGAAAAAAAGTACTTCTGGTCACCATATTGTTATATGTAAAAACTATTATAAATAATTCTTATTATAATTATTTATAAACATTTTGATTTCAGTTAATACATCAGCTCTATACAATTTTTGTTGCAATTTATATGGATTACTGACTTGTTAATTATTCCAGTCAATATGGTTAACATTTTGATAATACAATCCAGTAGGACTTTAACATTGATAGTTTCTCTATAGTCAATGCCATTTTAGAAAATCTATAGCATACTAAAATTCTTAATAATGATATTCTAAGATTTTCTGTATTCACAAAAAATAACCAGATGATTTGATTGATACATATTAAAACAATATTCCAATTTACAACTGGAAACAAAAAATAAAAAAATATGGTTTCTATATTGGATTTTAATATTTCAATATGCGACAAAATAAAAAACATGGTTTGTATACTTAGTACCTACATATTTTAAGTGAAATATTATTCAAGTAATTAGGTTTTTATTGTATTTTTTTAGATACCTTATCAACTAAATTTGAAAGAAGTGTAAACAATTGAATCCAACCAACATTCCAAACATTCCAGAGGAAAATATTACCAACCATTTTATATGTATATAAAACTAAAAATTGTTAATGAAAAAAATGTATTGTAATTTGTATGACATTCCATACTTAAATTAAAATAAGGTTACAACATCAATCATTTAAATTTTAATCCTAAAAGATAATTCTGAAATATTATAGCTTGCTGGTGCATTGATTAGTAAAAATAGAAATTTAGGTATTGTAAAATAAAATAAGTAAATATTCAAGTATAAATCAAATAAATAATTTAAAAAAAGTCTTTTGGGATCTAAGATCTATGATTAATTATTATATTTAGATTGCTACTAAGTAATTTTTTATGATGTATAATTAATTTTAATATAAAGTAGTAAAAGAACATATTGTATTTTAATTTTAAATTGTATTGTTTTACATAGCAATATGCCAAATACTGATATTAGACATTTTGTAAAGGCAGATACAGATTAGAGAAATGGGGGAGGCAATGATATGTATTAAGTAAAAAAAAAAAGATTGTCTATCAGCAACTGTTGCAACTTTGCCCTCAGCTTGTACCTGCCTTGTAGTAAATGATGGTGTTGTAGCCTATTTATTGTTAAATATTAGAAATAGTTTCTATTAAAGTAAGAAATTCAAGAAATAACATTTTTAGTAAATAATTACATACTAGCATTTAATACGTTTTTGATGCACAAATAATTTTTTCCTAAAAACTGGGAACTTCATGAATTTCTAATTTGTATTAATATTATTAGGGCCACTTTTAAATTTTATTATTGTTTTGGATCTGGGGTTATTGGAGAATTGTTTTTAATTTCTTGAATACATTAATCATTCCTCATATTTTGCATAACTGCATAACGAAAATTTTAGTTTAACTGTATCATCAAGTTAGAAATACATTTTCCATAGACCTGGACTTTAAAATGATGGTAAAATTTTGTAGTGACTCATAATAATATTAATAGAAATTAGAAATTCATGATGAGCCTGGTTTTTATGAAAAAATTATTGTAGAATATGAACTTATTTGTGCATCAAAAATGTATTATATGATTTATATGCAAGTATATAATTTCACTAAAAAGTGTATCAAATACAGGAAATTATAAATGTATGGTTGAAAAAACTGATCAAAATTTAAATAATTCTGTGTCTGCAAATTGTAACAATTTTAAAAATGTAGAACATATTATATTAAATTTTACTAAAAGATGAAAAAAAACACGTACGTTTCCCCAGCCCCCCCACTTTTTTATTATAACAATTTTTTTATGCAATTATTTAGCATGCAATTAGCATGAATTTGCACGACTATTTTTGTAATTTGCACGATTTTAGATTGTGCGTAAAATCTAAAAATATCCATGGGGGGCTGAAGAAATATTTCACCAGCCCCGCCAAACATACATAAAGGCAAATCGGAATTAATTCCTGTGCCAATATTTAGCACGTAATTAGCATGAATTTGCACGCTAAGACCCGGAATTCGCACGTCACTCTCCCGCCCTACAAATCGCATTTTCTTTTTTGCACATTTCCCCAGCCCCCCACAAAACTTAAATAATGTGATTTTCAAAATTTTTCCTGTACCAATATTTAGCACGTAATTAGCATGAATTTGCACGCTATGACCCGGAATTCGCACGTCACTCTCCCGCCCTACAAATCGCATTTTCCCAGAGTATCAAATCGTTTTCATATAATACAATTAAAGTGTATTTTTTTTGTATGTGTAAATTCATGATTTATGATGCTACATGTTTTACGTTGTTTTTTGAATTATGTTAAATGTTGATATTATTTTAAATTTAAATTAACATTTTGTCTTTTCTATATTGAATTTGAAAATTCGGAAATTTTTTATTCTGTTTAAATATCTAACAATGAATTTTTAACATAGAACGTCATGTTAATTTATATTTGATCCCTTATATTTCATATTATTCATAATGTTCATCACACATTTTACTTTGCAATGGCTTAATATCAATGACACCCCTTACATAATATGGTTTAATACTATAGTATAACACAATATATTATGATTTTTATGAAAATCTGAATATAATATTATGATACAATTTTATAATTTAAGAATAGATACCAAAACCATCGCATTGCTTATTTATGAAGGACCCTAAAGTCAGTGGAAGTTTTTTTTAAAAATAGCTATTAATTTCTACTATAGGGGAAAATTGTTTAATTCAATTAGTGATATAATTAAACAAAAATAATAATATAAGTTCAGTGACAAAACAGCTGCCATATTCAAAAACTCCAAAGAAACGTGATTCCTGTAGAATAAAATATAAAATTATATAAGTAAAATATTATAATTATAATTTGAATTAAATATATGATGTTAGCGAGTATAATGAGGTATAATGAGTAGTGACTTGTACATCATTTTATTGTATTATATTTTTTTTGTATCGATCTTATAAAAAAATTCTTACATAGCAATTACATTTTTAAAATATTAATCTTATTCTTATTTATTGTTAAATATCTAAAATAATAATTATAAAAGTTAAAATAATAAATATAATAAAAGGTACAACAAATAAATTGTCAAACTGTATAAACCAAAAATTCACACATTATGGTTGTTGTGTCCTTAACTGGAACAGGTTTTTTTTTCATGTCATCGAAAAGTTCCCATTGACGACCACTACTTCTTTTTACATATGCTGTATAGTGCCCAATTGAAGTCCTTAAACCACTCTTACCACGATGAAAACAGACAGCACCACGAAGTTCATATTTCGTTGTTCCATGAATCAATAACAGCGGAATGTCACAGAGCTTAACTTTTAATAAATTAGCTGTCTCACTGCTCCTTTGAGTAGATATAATATTTTCTCCTAAAAAATTAATTTGAACAATTTGTAAGTATTATTACATGAAAGTCATTAATGTTTGTATGCAACTGATTACCTTCCCAGATTAAAACGTCAATAAATAAATGCATGTGCGATAAATTTAGTGTTACATTCTTATTTCCAAAACAAGGTGGAAAGCAGTTCCGATCGTGTATTCTGGCTGTGCGATCATTAATAAATTGTTGTAGATTACTAATACTATTTTCGAAATCAATTTGATATGTTAAATATATTAATTTCCGTTCAGAGCTTTCTTGACAAATCTTAGAAGAACATGTTTCATATTCTTTTAAGGATGGATAATCGCTTAGTAATTTAGTAATCACTAGTCCAACAGTAGAATCACATACGGCCATAGTGGTGTTGTACTCCAATGGTCGAATTTCTGGTTCCAAGAATTTTATTATTAAATCTGCTCTTATTGAATATGTTGAAGAGGTAACTCCGTTTTTCGTGATAGTAGTAATAAATTTAAAGAAATCAGATTGTGAAACATCAACAATATTTGCGTAATTCTTACTATCACAATATGCAACCTAAAGCAATAAAGAGAAATTTAAGTGAATAAGATTTTTTGGTACCTACTGTATGTGATATAAAAATATATATTTTGAAGAAAAACTTCTTTACAAAGAATACGATAAAAAAAAGCTATTATCGTCTATCAAGACACACATGTTTCTTTGATTAGTTTTAGTATACCAATAAAATAAAATGTATTCAATAATTATTTAAATAATTATTTTGCTGTGTTTATCAGACTTGTTTTGAGTATGCGAACAACTATGGAGATACTAAATAAAAATGATATCATGATTTTTTTCTTATTATTATTAAATGGTATTCCGATAATACAAATAGAGACACAGCAATTATATTATATCTAATTAAAATAATTTAAAATATAAATTGAAGTTCGGATGTTCATAGTTATTCACATTACAAGTCCGACAATTAAATAAAACCTAATATTCTATCGGTTGTATTATTGAATGAAGTTTCACTTAATCCACGCTTAACATACACATTTTTTTTATATTGTTATAATATAAATTTAAATAAAATACTTCTTTTAAAAAGTATTCAGAATATTTCATTTGAAAAACAACCACCAAGTTTGAATATAAATATAATATAGAATAAATATAATTAAAAAGAAAAAAAATTGTTTTCTAAAAATTAAAATACCATTAAAAAATTGATTGAAAATATTGATAAGTTGCATTTTACCGGTATGAATAAAATTATTATCAATAACATATTATAACAATAAAAATATATATATTAATATACCTAATATTATTATAATATTTTCTATTTTTATTAATATTATAATAATTCATATTATAGCTTATCAAATAAAGGTGTTTAAATATTTCTTCAGCCCCCCATGGATATTTTTAGATTTTACGCACAATCTAAAATCGTGCAAATTACAAAAATAGTCGTGCAAATTCATGCTAATTGCATGCTAAATAATTGCATACAAAAATTGTTATAATAAAAAAGTGGGGGGGGGGCTGGGGAAACGTACGTAAAAAAAACATTAACTAGAATTAATAAACTATGTATTAAAATATGTTAATAAAGATATAATTTTGATGAAATTTGATTTTGATGTTATTATTTATTTCATCTACGATATTAAAATTTGAGTTGTGTAAAAAGTGGGTTTGATATTTTCTATACACTAATTCACAATTAAATATTAAAAGTACTGTATTGATACATGGTTCTTTCAATCCTCTTTTATTCAATGATTTTGTGTAAAACTTGTATTTTTCTGGAGAATTTTTAGTTTCTGTGGTGTTGCACATAAACATAGAACAATCATTACATGATACTTTTGATATTGCATTTGTGGCACTGCCAACCAAACGATTATTGTAATAGTATTCATTAATTAATTTAATTATATTACTTACTTGCATATTGGCTTCATATGCTTTCAACATAATTGAATACCCTTCTTTATAGAATTCTAATTCGGACACCTTTGAGATATCGGGCTTAGAATTCATATATGTTTCATAATTTTCTGAAAACTTGTCCATTTTATATTGAAAAGTAGATTTTTATACTTAATAAGTAAAAAATATGTAGTATGTAATAATTCAAATTTAAGGGGACTGCAGCATGACCATTTCTAAGGAGTTGTGTATAGGCAATTCTTTGTAGCCTTGTCTAGTTGCGTGTCTATGTGTGTAAAGTAAATGAACGTTAGTGTATGTGAGATATGGAATCCTCGAAACAGTCGAAACCCAAAGGAATGATAACGAGGAACCACAAAATATTATATAAAACCGGTTTTTGCGACAAACAGCTACCAGCAGAACCCCCGTAGCGCCATGTCTTATTTCACCTAGTGTTTAGCAAGATATTTTTCGCTCATTGGTCATACTTTCAAAAGCTTTGATAACAAAACAATCAGAGTATTAAAATATTAAAAATTAAATAATATTCTATGTTACATAAATGTTTAATGTATAATGTACTACTATAATAAATAAATTAATCATCAATTAATTATTAATCATCAATTATTAAACAAATTTACGATGAATATTAAACAATAAATAAACGTTTTTTAATATTATTTTAATTCTTGTTTTATTAACTCTTTTAAAAGATAATCCATAAAAAATGTTTTTAATAGGACTTCCATGTTGGTTTTCCAAAAATGATCGTCTCTCTGAATTTTTTCGATTAAAATACCTAATTAATAGTTAAATTACAATATTATAAAAATATTAATAAATTATTGTACTAATAAATATACAACTACCTTTTGGTGTCCATATGCAAAAATAACAGTACATCCTGTTAGTTACATGGAGTTGGCCCTGTACTTGATAATAATAATTATCATTTCTGTTTAGAAAAAGATTTCCATTTTTGATGACACAACTTTTAATTTTTTTATTTTGTATTGCATCTTCTGGGGTAAAATTTTTAGCGCTTGCTGGACATTTTATTTCCACTAATGCATCTAACTCAACTAATCCATCCGGCGATACAGCTAAAAAGGGTTGGTTCGTATCTATTATTAACCCTGCCGGAAGAATTTCTTTTTTGATCACTTTTTCCAACTGTTCTTTTGCTATGTTCTCATTTTCTATACCATGACGAGTTGATGCATTCCCTTTGAATGTTCCAAATAACATATAACTAACTACTTTATCTCGTGATGTAGTTTTCCGCAATTTACAAATTCGACCAAATAGTGATGCAGTTAAACTGTAAAAATTAAAAGGCAATATAAATATTGATTTTCATAAACTAAAAAATATTCATACTTCAAATGATTACATTTGTTTTAAAAAAAATTAATTTTTAACTGTTTAAAATTCTGTCATGACTTTAATGTGAAATAAATATTTTGTTAGGTAAGGTAAATATAAATATTCATTGGAGATAAAATAATATGATTCTATTGTCTATACTATTATTTACTGCTATAAAATAATATATTATACGAACCGTTTTTTCTTTCTAAGTGCCATTCTTCACATTGATGTTGCCGTTTAGTTCGTTTTTCTAATGATTGTACTTCACTTATTGATAATTAAAATTTTTCTAAAAATTTGGTCTGTAAATTAGTGTATTCAGCATCAGTGATATTTTCTAATGGATCAATTTCCTCTAAAACAGCACCGTAGTTTTGATCAGGTCCTGCAGATGCTTTAATTTTTGATCGAACTATCAGGCTGACAAAAGAGAAGACGTCGTCTTTTTTGGCATAGTGATGACTCGTGTTTTTTAACATATCGTTTTGTAAATAAACCCGGACTCTTTGTTGTAATATGTTTATTAAATAATGATAAACGGCTCATACCAGAATTGTAAACCGTAACAGCAACATTACACCTTAACTCATAAGATCCTTTTTTTGAAAAGTTAATTCGCTTACCACCAACAAATTTTGTTAAAATAGAATTATACGATTCTGCCGCGTTGTTGTTATAATTATACATTAGGCTTTCAGTGTGGTATATCAACATATTTTTTATTTTCGTTTGTAATAAGTCGGTTTTTTCTTATTAATTATTTCCTTTTATTACAATTTTTTTTTACATTCATAAATAATAAATATTATAAGATATTTTGGTTCATTCGAACTCACAATAAATATGATACAATTTTACAAACATATGATACGAATGCGACTCACGGATACTTTATTCACCGGGACCGAGAAGTACTAGCACTCACACAGCGGCGTTAGTGCATATAGTTAGGCGCTAGAACATATAAAACTGTGTAATATGTTGTTATAAAGTTTTAATTAAATATAATTTATTTGCAAATGCTTATTTGACACTAACTATAGCATATTAATACATTTTAACTCTCCCTGTTACTCAAGTTGCTTGTGAAAGGTCATTCTCAACATTGGAGTATTTAAAAAACAGGCTGAGAAATTCAATGACCAATGAACATCTTGAATATTTTATGTTAATGACCATTGAAAATAAAATTCTCATGGAAATAGATAATAATATTTATCATAAATGCAGTTGGTGAGAAATTTAAGCTATTATCTAAATTATTATTATAAATATAAAAATCATTTTTATTATATTGTTTATAATTTATGTATTTATTTATTACTGATTACCTTATACCTACTAGTCCTACTATACCTAAACTATTAAAACAATATATAATTATTAATTATTAATACCTATTTCGTTGGTTTCAACTATTGAACTATACCTACTATTTTATTTTTCAGACTTCCAGGTATTAGTGGTATATTAATCAAAGATGGGCAAGTTAATAAAAATAATTAACTGTGGCTACCTAGTAAGTTAAGTCATAAATTGCACTAGTATTTTGATTTGTACTAACATTTTTCAAGACGCTTAGCCCTGTGTAAACATTAAACATACAATTATTATTTAGTACCTACGTCCTACATACTACATTGTTACTAGAAACTTATAAGCTACATCTATGCATAAAAAATTAAAATTAACTTAACTGTACAAATACAATAATGATAATTAACTATTAGAAGCTAAGTTAAAACAATACAAAATTTAACTGAATAAGTTAATAAGTTAAAAACATAAATAACTAACTAGTTAAGATAAAAGTTAAAAAAAAATTAACTTTAACAAGTTAATGTTCACCATTGTATTATTAATATAATATGCGTTAGAACTGTTAGAAGACAGAAGTTTAAAGAAATAACAAAATAGTGATTGAAATATTTTTATAATACTGAAAGTAGTAATAAAATTAGATGTACTTATTTAATAATTTTGAAACATGTAGGTGTTGCAAAATAAAATAAGTAAAATATCGGCACGGTATAGGGGGGTGATAGTAAATTGGTGATTGGTAAAATAAATAGGTCATATGGGTAATAAATTATTAAATGATGGTAATTGGATGCCTTGTCTACATTACTTTATTTTGCTACGATATGTTATTATATCGATGTAAAACTATATAGATTGAAATTCCACTTACCTAGTTTATGGATAGTTGTATTATTTTGGATTGTATAGATATCTCGGTGTCATGAGTTGATGAACATTATTAATTACAATCTTATTACTCTTTACACAAACTATGGAATATTGGACTCGAGTTATAATTTATATTGATAGATGCTTGACATAAATAGGAAGAAGTTGAATAAAGACTAAAATTTGGATATAGGATTTAGGATGAATATTATTGGATGTTTGGCAGTGTAAATGATTATGTAAACAATTTAGGTTTTAAACAATAAAGAAAATATACCAATATAGGTTTGTACTCAGAGAATGGTGAACCAAAGTAACGTTAAGAAGTTTCTCGAAAATATATATGGAATTTGTTTGTGAAAATCGATCTTGTCCAATCCTCCTGGTATCTTCAGTATTGGGATGCACTACTACTACGCTCTTGTACACTGCCAGGATGCTGTGTGAGTGTTATGGTTTTTATACACTTTTCCCACTACATTAAGTTATCTGGTGAGGTCAGGTCGCTTTTGTGACCCGCGTGTTTATTGAGTTATTTTGGTATTTAGTTTTAAATTTGATTGTTGTATAATTGTTTTCTTATAATATAATGATCTTGGTATTTATTTTAATTTGATCAATCGCTATTTCTTCATCTTTTAATTATTGTAGTATTAATTTTAATTTGTTTATTGTTATTCCATTGTTTTGTTATAATTGGATGACATTAGATAATACTCATATTAATTTATCCAATTGCTATGTTATCATCTTCTTATCATTTAATGATAGTGACATTTATACTTAATTTGGTTACTTGCATTTGGTTCCACATTGTCTAAGTACGCCTATAATTTTAAATCTACTTTATACATTTATTAGAATATAACACTGTGATATTTATATATTACATAGGTAAATAGAAAAACCAAATTCGAGCGTAGCGAGAAAAAAAAATTGGTGGGTGGCCTGGATAAATTTTAAACTCCCGGCCTGGATAATTAACGATATTAACGATGGTAGATACATCGCATTTATACTAAAACCCTCTTTTATTTTTTCTTGGCTTTTTTTAAAAATATCCTCAGCACATTTTTGAAAAGGATTTTTTTTTGTTATTGAGACCATCCACTTGTGATGTATATTCTTCCTCTAAAAAATCTCAAGAATGATCCTCCGATTCAATATTAGCCATTATGTTAGGGTATTGTTGTTCTATGTCTACAAATCCAGAGGATGTCATTTGTATTAAATTATTTTTATGACGTTCACAAGGTGTGTTTAGACCTGTGTTTATATTAGTCCCGTCTGTTCAATTTGAAAAAACAATAAATAAAGATAAGATTATTGAATACATTTCTGGTAGTGATTGGGTATTTATTATTAAACCTATAGTACGCAGTATTACTTCTTTAATTCGTCTAGGTATGGTCTTCAATGGAATCCATCTACTAACTAATTTCATAAAATGATCTATATCTATCCGAACAAAACAATTTGGTAGCCAATGTGAGCCAGAAGATTGTTTTCCTAATATTAATTCAGCACAAACCAACAAGTATTGATGTAGAGAGGAATATTGAGTGAACGCTTGAACTATTGCTGATAGCAATGCCATAGATTGGTCGTATACTGCTTCTTTGGGAAGAGGATCGTCATTTCTTACCCATTTTGCCAACCAATTAAATATAGTAAGTGTGTTATGTCGTTCGCTTATCATATTTGAAACTGGGAAACTTTGTTTTTTTGTTTCATCATACACCAAAGCTTCATATAGGTACATAGTTTTAGTTTTATGAATGCCTAAATTTTGAAAAATGTTTACTACTGAACCAGTAGCGTCAATAATAATTTTTGGATATGAGGAATTTTTACAGTAGCTTCTATATACGTGGATCTGTACTGGAGAATGGAAGTGAAGAAAAAAAGGGTCAAATCCCATATCATGCAATATGTCCTTAAATTCATTTTCTGTTTTCATAATTGCTAGTGAAGTTAATACATCTTTGTGTCTATTTTTATTAGATAAATAACGCCACTTTAATGTATGTAGAGACATTTCCTGATGGTATTATTGCTGGTTCAGGATCACCTGTACATTTAAACAAACTATATCATTACCCAGATATGTAATGAGCTAGACACTATAATAGTAAAAAGTGTTTGGGAAGATTGCATTTATACACTTTTCCTGTGTTCCCATATATGTATTGTTATATAAATATAGATGATGTTTATTATACCTAATAGTTATTAGTATTATTTATAAGTTTATTTATTAGTTATTTATTAGAATTTATTATATAGAATAAACTAACCAGTTTTCATAAGTCGTACACTTTCCATTTCTCTAAATGTTTCATTGGCTTTGCCATCATTTATATTCTTTAGAGCAATATTCTTAACAAGTCCAATCATTCGTCTTTTTTTTTAATTTGTTGTGTAATTTTTCATAGTTACCAATATATATACAGTCCATTAGTACTCTGTAAATTCGGAAAAAAAATAGAACATAGATACTATATTTTCTTAAATAATACAGTTATAATTTATCAGATTTTAAATAAAAAAATTACCTGAAGTTGCTTGCTGGCTTTTGAGATATTATTCCTTCAAAATTTGAATCACATATTTTACATTTTACAATTAATTTTATATAAAAATTGCCATTATCTATTACAGAAGCTCTATGAAACGAAATGCAACAAGGCAAAATAGTATGGATCCAAAAATGCTCTGCCATTATTGGTGTCCAGCAACCTTTGGGGAGGACGTAATAAGATCTGGCACTCCTTAAAGGCCAACTGGGGTCAGTTATATTGTATTTTACTTCTTCAGGTTGTATTTGCTTCCATTCCTCAATAGAAAATTGAAAACAAATTTAAATATAATAGTTTAAAATATACTTTATTGATCCCAAAAATTTACCTAAATATATAATATAGGTATAAATATTCTTAAATTTGAAGGCATACATAAAATGTATGAAGTTACGTTTTAGATTCTGAACGGAGTGATGAGTGTATTGATTTTACAATGATGTATGTTTTTTTTTTGTTTTTGTGTCTGTGTATAGCATAACTAGTCAAAATAATGCTTCAATTTCAAACTTCGGGGGTGGTTTCCGATGGAAAAGTGAATGATTTGGAGATATTTGGTGCATTATACAGGTAAAAAGTAAACATTTTCAACAGTTTTCAAAAAAATCGAGAAAAACAAAAAAAAAATGACGGAAAAACGGGAATTTTTACGCAAAACCAGTTTTCGACTAAATCGATTTTTTTATATGGTTGTAATTCAAAAACTTATCACTGTAAATACTTGAAATTTTCACCAAATGTTTATGTTAGTGTTATCTATATACAGTTAAATTTTCAAAAAATTTTGACTTTTTTTTGAGTTATTTATAGACCACTGAAATTTTCGATTTTTATGCAAATTTTTTTTTGAAGTGTCGGTAAAAAAAATTTGGATGACCAAAAAATCTTGAAAACTTAACAAAAGGTTCCTTATGAGTTTTTCTTATTGTAGCTAACAAAAATTGAAAATCGTTAGTCAGAATTTTTTTTATAAGCGTTTATAGTTCAAATTTTTACGAAATCTGTCGAAAACGCGAAAATTTGCAAGTAATTTTAAAGTTGAAAAATCATAAAATTTTTTGTGTTTATAACTAAGGATTAAAAATACAACACTAAGTTTTCCATAAGTTTACCTTCAAGTATCTATAGAGAAAACTCGAAGCATCATTATAGGAAAAATTTTAAGTGCGTTTGAATTTTAAATTTTAACGAAATCGCGTAACGATAACGATTTATCCTCAAACGATTTTAAATATTTGTTATTATTCAAAAAGTATAAGTCGTAGATACTTGAAAATTGTACTAGTTATTTAGATTAGTATTTTCTTTACATGATTTAATTTTCAAAATATTTTGAGTTTTTTTGAGCTATTTATAGACAACTGAAATTTTTAATTTTTTTGATAAATTATTTTTGAAGTGTCTAGCCGTTTTGGCGCCAACTAACTTAATATAATTTGTATCAAAATTGTACCTAAAAAATTATTACAAGATTAAGTAAAAATATAAATATATAGTAAAAAATTAAAACATAGTGAATAGTTAATTATAAAATTTTACTTAAAACATTATTATAAGATAATATAGTTAAAATATAAATATAAATATATAGTAAAATTTAAATAGTTAATTAAAAAATTATTACATTAAAAATAGTTACCCTAATGAAACATTGTTTGCAATGCCTCTTAAAAATAATAAAATTCTATTTTTATTATAATTAGACATTAATTTTAAAATTCTTTTATCATTGTCAATGTATTTTTTTTTTTTTTTGGTGGACTTCCACCAGTAACTAATTGTTCATAAAAAACGTCTCTTCCTGTTTGGATTTTTTTAAGGC
Source organism: Aphis gossypii (assembly GCF_020184175.1). Classification (NCBI taxonomy): domain Eukaryota; kingdom Metazoa; phylum Arthropoda; class Insecta; order Hemiptera; family Aphididae; genus Aphis; species Aphis gossypii. The sequence goes on from NW_026083282.1 coordinate 39,365, forward strand.
AATTTATAAATGACCATATTGTTGGATTAGTAACCCCCATTTGAATATTTAAACGCCTATTAGCAGCTTCAGCGTGATTATTTGTGCGGTTTTGGTTTGTTAACACCCTTTGATATAAATTCAATATTTCTGGAGGAAATTGTGGTGATCGACGACCTACTTTTCTTCGATTTTTTCTTCCTATAAAGTATTCTTCGAACCATTCAAGTAACGGAAAAATGTCGTCAGATAAATCAACAGCAAGCAAATCTGTTGCCACGTCCATATGTTCAATTGGTACAAATGCTAATGAAATTATCATTTTTACCATCACAGAAAAATTAGCATCATTGTCATAATTTGATATCATTCCTATGTCTCCCATTTTTTTCCGAAAATTTTTGGTTAAATGATAATAACATCCATGTACGTTTACTTGAGGAAACGCTTCTTTAATTGCACTAATTGCAGCAATTTCAAAATCAATAGAAATTGAATCTGGTAATAATCTAGGATTTAGATCGATCAACATTGTAAATAATTTGCGATAAGTTTCACCTTTTTTATTTGGTAATAGTGCGTATATTATTGGATGAATACCGCCTACGTTTTCTTCCAAAATAATGTATACTTACGAAAATAATGAAGCACGGGTCAAAACTAAATATTCACTACCTAAATGCACAGAAACTTTTTAAAAAAAAAAGTTCGAAATTTTGTAAAAAACTTATAGAAATGGGTCAATAAATGATATATGTACCACAATTTTAGTAAAATTGAATTTACTTACAAAGTTATTTAAGTTTTAGTGGTGGTTACATACACTAACCACCGTCCACCATGCATACATAAACAACATATTTTTTTTTTATAACTCAAACTTCTTATTAACAAACGTAATATAATAAAAATAGATAATAACAACTTATGAATTCTGTTGGATAGGTACTTGAATAACCAATTAATAATCAAACATCTGAAAATGTAAATTCACCCAGATAGCAAAAAAATTTATTATCAACATTGCATTAAAGTTTGTTTACTAACGATTACAGTAAATACATATTGAATGGATGTTTCTTTTTGATTTTTTATTGTCTCCACAATATGCATGCAACTTTTATTGGCCACAGTTTTAATATTCATGCCATTTTAAACAATGAACATGCATATAATGATACATGTGTGTTGTATAACATGCCAGTGATATTTGTCTAATGCATTAAACATTTTTTGTAACCTATATGTAATATACGATAAGTGTCGATTTAGAATGTATATAACATTTATATAATGTTTTATTCTCAAATGTTAATATAAATGTAATGAAGGGACAATATTGACAATTAACTATAGTAATTCGTAATATTGTAATATTTTAATGTAGAATTATAATAATAATACGATTCAACATTCCTAAAATATATTATAAATAAAGTTAGATAAAAAAAGTCAAGTGGCACTCGGGGACTGCCGCGATAAAGCTATTGCAGTATTACATATTAACACGAAATAAGAAGTTAATAAAATTTAATAAAAAAATAATAATAATAATATAATATAATATTATTATATTATTATATTATTATATTATTTTTATTATTATACTGTATATCGTCGCTGAAACTGCAACACCGCATATCTCAAGATTTGACAAAATGCATTTGTTTTGTTGGTAGATAACAGTGAATAATATTAAACTAAAATAATAAATAAATGATAACGATTATTATTATTATTATTTTATTTTCGGTAACCATGGTAACAATTAACGGGTAACGGTCACGCTTTTTCGTTACGAAAAATATATTTTCAGTCACCACGCCTGCGATAAAAGCTATGCAATAGCTTAATATACAATAATATACCATTGCTTATTAAAAGGATTTTTTTGTCTTTTGAAGTGCACATTATTTTTGTGATAAACCCATAGGCTTATATATATATATACAAATACAACTCACATGGTCTGCCCACCTCACTATAAATAATAATTGTCTTCCATACCCACTGTATTTTTAATTTAAACTTCATAATTGTCTAAATAATAAAAATAAAATATCATAATTTTGCAAACCTTAGGTACAATAAAATAGAATATGAAAAAAAAAAGCTATTTTTATAATATGACATTATATATTATAACAAATCATATTAAAACAAAAAAAAAAAAAAAAAATCAAAATTGAGTAACTCACAATTTGTAACAAATTATACAAAATATTATTATTAACAATATATAAATCATTTTCTTGATAGTTATAATATTTATAGTAAACATAATAAAAAATAATAAGAGATGCATGAGAAAAAATAAAATTTTAAAAGAAAAAGGAAAGTTTTTATCATGTTTATATAATACATACAGCTGCATTATTACAATATTTAAAATTTAAAAACATATCATATTATACATATAATCAATATTATTATGCGACCCGCAGTTTGTATTACATACATTATACAAAATATAAAATTAAATTAGAATTAACTTTCTTGGTAGGTAAATACTGATAAAAAATAATTATAAAAAAAGATTATCGTTAAATAATATAAATGTATGCATATATATTTTTATAATAAAACAGCAAATATTTTAATTGGATGTAGTACCAATAATATTCTAACATTTTTGTTGTTCTCTTTGGAGTCTGAATGGCGCTTGAGACAAATATATCTTAATACAGTCTTCTATATCATTTAGTTGTACTTCAGAATATTTTGAATCTTTCTTTATAGATTCTTTAATGTGAATAACAATATTATATTATATTAGTATATGAACTAAAACTATTAAAATGAAATACTTATACAAATTACAATTGTATTATTATAAATAGTGTGTACCTAAAATCACTGCACAGATATTCAGTGTTGAAAATGGATCTTTCTTTCTAATTCCATGATAAGAAAAATGGCACAAAATGTCATCATGAAACAGTTTTTGAAAAATTATTTTTACAGATTGTTTGATTGTCTTCCCAGTTTGTTTAGATAGGCTATAAACCTATATAATAACATAAAAATATTTTTTTAAATTTAATGTATAATGCAGTGTAAATAACAAAAGTAATTTTTTTAATACCAATTGATTACGATAATCAGGATATAAATTTCCATGATTGACAATTTTTCGCTCTACCAAATTAAGAGAATCCATATCAGAAATATATTCGATTGTGAATTGTTAATAAAAACTATTATTAGTCATATTTGGATTTTTTGAAGCATTCAACTTATCTTCAATTCTGTCAACAGCTTCCAGAACTCTACGAATATCATATTATGACATATTTGTGACCTGCCTATAGAGTTGTGAAATTTGACTATCTGAAAATGTTAATATAATAAATAACTAATTATATTTTATTTAGTTAATTAACAACTATAAAAATAAATACATTTTTTTTCTAATTTTTTTAAAATATGTCCTATTTTAATTAATATTCTATAGAATATACATATAATTGTATTATTAATTATTATACATATAATAGCATATACAATAACTTACTCATTTTGGTTAACATTTGCATCTTTATTCCAACTTCATTTTCATCCGAAAGTACTGTTTTTATGCTTTGATTAGGAAGTAAAGGTGAAGATGATAGAATTATATTATCATTATTAACATTAGAGTTAACATTATCATAAAAGTTTTGGAGTATTTCAGATTGACCTAGTCATGTGACAAACAATACATTTTTATTTAATTATATTCTCAATAACAGATAAATAAGTAGTGTATTTTTTTTTTTTAATGTAAATTTAGTATTGATATTACTTGTATGTTTTGAAGTATTAACACAATCCAAGCCATTATTTTGAGATATTATTATTGAGTCTACATTTTTAGGAATAGTGGGATCATCAAACTTTTGTACAACTGCAGCATTAGAACTATGAATTGATGAATTGCTGCTTGAAATAGATTTTTGATCTTTTAAAGTAAACGTTGTATCTTCATCTGTATCATCTTTAAAAATAATAATATAGAAATATAGTTTAAACAATTTTATTTAATATAAAATATAAAATCAAATTATTTATTGATTTATACCTAATGATATAATAATATGATATAAAATATTAAACATAATATAATAATAAGTCAAACCAAAATTTGCAATCATGCAATGTTCAAAATTTTAAATACCAGCTATGATAATATAGCATTATAATTCATGTAAAACAGTGATTGATCATGGTATAAATTAAAATAATTAAAATTGTATATTATATAATATGTAGATATACATATATTATATTGTATAACACAATTTTCTTCAAATTTGTACAGCATCAGTGCCGGCGGTAGAGTCATTGGCGCCCTGGGCGAGTAAACAAAAATGCGCCCTTGGCCCCTCCCTATATAAATAGTAGTCGTTTTATTTTAAATTAAATATTGTAATTAAAAATTCAAGTGCCATGATTTTATGGTTTCTTTACTTACGTCAACTCATATTTAAAAAACATCACTTATGCTTGTAAATAAACATTTACTATATTATTTTAATTAAAAAAAAAAAAAAAAACAAAAACAAAAACAATCAAAAAAATTCAAATCATATTACAATTAACATTTAGTTATTTATTTATACTAATTTTAATAAAAAAAAAAGATTCTAACCCTTGATAAAAACTTTTTTGCTTTTAATTTTGCAAAATTTTTAATAATTTCTGAGAAATCCATCATTTGAGCTATTTCATTTTCAATAGAAAGAATAGCTAGAGATGTCAGCTTTTCGTTCCCCAATGTCGAACGCAGATACGTTTTAATAAGTTTTAATTTTGAAAAACTTCTCTCACCACTGGCAACAGTAACAGGAATTGTTAATACAATTCTCAAGGATATCCAGATGTTTGGGAATAGATCAGATGTATTAGATTGTAACATATATTCCAATACTGCTTTTGGAGAAGATACATTTTTTGGTAATAGAGTTTTAATATGTTCTAACTCAACACATAAATCTATTCCGTTAATATCATTTTGGTCTTCATTCTTAAGTGTACTATGTAAATCCATACAATGTTTTACCAAAGTATCATGATCAGGCAAATCAGAAATATTATATAAGAATACCCATGTATTTTTATGAGCTTCAAACTGTTCAAAACGTGACTGTATTGATGTTACACTTGTATCTATAAGACGATAGAAAAAATCTCTTTTAAATTCCTCTTCTAGGGTAGGTTCATAATTGTCTAAGCTTTCATATTGAAATTGTCTTTTAATTAGTCTATGTCTTTTTGGTTTAATACTTGGTTCCACATTTTAAGTTTCAGCGATGTCTTTAGCAGATGAAACAGCGGAATATATCCTGTAATACGATAAGAAATAATATAATTTAAACAACCTTTAACAATTGAAATTGCTGTGATGATGTCCATAGTGATTCCTCGCATTGCTTTACTGGCTACATTGATTTGAAATAGTAAATCGTACCAAACAACAAGTGATATAAGAAATTCAAATTCACATAGGTTATCGACTAAACATTGAGCTTCATGACGAAGACCGGCTTCAGCATTTGATGATTCAGAAATTTCTATTAAAGCATTAACTATGTTATTAGTTTCATAACGCATTGCTTTAACGGCACTTACGCGGCTTTCCCAACGAGTTGTACATACTTGCTTAACTGTAAATCCTGATATATGACTTTTAAGAATTTCCCAACGATTCACAGACGCCGAAAATAATACATATACCCGTATATAAATGTATATAAATTAACCATCGTCTTATAATTGTTTCACCGTTTTCACAATTACGATATATATGCAAATTAGAAAAATGCCTTTTATACTCATCTAGTGGATAAGATATATTTTCAAATATACTTTTTGGACCGATCATTACTAATCTATCTATAATATGACGTTATATCATAACGTTCATATTTATTGCTAATGGCCACTTGGCTGGATTTTCTAAATAACTGACATCACAAACAGTACTTTCATTTAAAACACCTAAGCCGTCGTCAAATATGAGTTTATCAGATTGTGTTTGAATTTCTTTTTTTTCTATGTCTACATTAGGTTTTTGTTCATGGGTACCACTATCAATTAAATCGAAATCAGAAGTTTTTTTAGATTTTTCAAAAAATTCTTTTGGTTTATTATCAATGGGCTTAATGAACTTTTTTATACTATTTTGTTCCTTTTTTATAGCAGCAATTTCCTCTGCCTTTCGTTTTCTATTCTGGGCTCCCGAAAGCTTTTTTCCCATTTTAATTAAATATTCTGTAATATTATATGGAAAGTAATAAAAATATTTATTATAGAGAGGGGTAAACTGAAATAAATTATAATGAGTATTTTTATATTTAAATATAAATACCTACATACGTGTGAGCTTTACATAATCATTTGACATTTAACTTATTAGTATAACTTATGTAATAATGTTAATGATTTATGCTGAATAAATAAAAACTAAATACTAAAATATTACCCATGTATTTTGTAATTAATTAAAATTAAACTATATTTTGTATAGAAAAAAAATGTTATTGAATAAGAAAATAACTTAGTACGTATTAAGTATAAAATTAAATTTTAAAATATTTTCCTGTACTGGCTATCAATATCGTATTACCAGCAATAATATAATACAATATTTACGTTTTGCTAAATTTAACGGCAATATGTCGGAATACCGATGAAACTAATATTAAATAAACTTGAACGCACCTTTTCAATCCAATTGTAGTTGAGGTAGAAAAAAATTGAAATCGTAGTCAAGGTAGAGAAAAACAGTGAAACAGTAAACGTGTAAAACAAAATTGTACAAGATTTAATAATAACGCATGGCAGTATGATACTAGTACTCGTACAGTCGTACACTGTACACAACCATACACAAAACATACATGTTTAATCTATGACATAACTTACTAAATAACCAAATATGATATTATGTGTTATATACTTATATGTTATATTACAGAAATAATCGATAATGTTAATCGCAATGGTCAATGCATTTTATCGCGTCAGTTGTTATCTGATGCTACTAATATATATATATATATATATATATATATATATATATATATATATATTCCAAATAAATAGCGATTACGAACGGTGAATGACAATAATAATCATTTATCATCTATATTCTATACTATATTTTTTTCAGTTTTAAGTTTTAACATTATATCATTGAGGCGCCCCCCTTTCAACAAGCGCCCTGGGCGTAGGCCCAGGTCGCCCACCCCTAACGCCGGCCCTGTACAGCATACATTATAAATTAATACAAGATAGTTAGTTACCTATTTCTGAAGATGATGTTATAGTAGGTGATTTATATATAGGAGGTGAACACTTTTTTAAAAGCTTAGTTTTGTAAGAATTATGTTTGCTAGACATTTGTTGTCCTTTACGTTTTTTTTCAAAATTATTGAATTTGAAGTCGGATAAATCAGATTCTTCTTTTGCTTTTTCTCGTGCCTCTAGTAAGGAACCTATAATTATAATAACAAAATATAAAATAATGGTGTTTTTTAAAAATATATTATATAATATTGAAGCAAATAATTGAAATCAATCTGTGCAGGTGAAAAAGAATGAGAAATCAAATTGATGACCTAGGACAAAAATAGCTATTAATTATAATAAATTAAAAACAAAATTCTGTTTTTTTTTTTTTTAATATAGTGGATAAGTATACATATATTTTGCATTCAACAGATTAATGTTTAGTCATTATTAGGTATAATAAACACCAAAATTAATGTATAAATATTAAATAATGTACATACCAATATTTTTTGATAATAGTTTTGCTTTTATTCTTTTAAATTCCAATTCATTAAATGGAGTTTTTCTTTCAATATATTTATTCACGTTTTTTTTTTAAGTTGGCCATGCACACATTTTATCTTTGTACCAGGATGATGGAATAGCACATATCCCATCTTCAAACTGAACTACTGAGCACATTTTTGATCTGCATAGATTAAATATTAACTTACACTAAAGTAGTTGGAAAGGAGGTAATTATTTATTGATTATTTATATTATATCTAGCTAGCTATATGATGTATAATATAACTTAGAAGATATGAGAAATATTTTTATTTAAGTATCCTACTAAAATTTATAAAAACAAATAAAATAATATACATTATTTACATATGACAAATTATTTAGATGAAAATTATTTTTATATAATTTACTCGGTATGAAATAAAGGCATTGCTATTTTTTCATTTTCAAAATGAAATAAAATATATTTTCTAGATATTACATTTAAACAATAAAAATTTATTGAGGATGATAAATTATTTACAATAAAAATTCCCAATTTACTTGATTTAATTGGAGTTTCATACAAGTTTTTTTTTCAGTAAAATATTTACCTAAGACAATGACCGATTCTCCTTTAACAATATTAAAAACTTTAACAATATGGCCATCATTTGT
>NW_026083283.1:0-47800 GCF_020184175.1 Aphis gossypii
GATACAGATGTATTGTTGTATTGTTATAGGTATATTCTTTCTTAAATTATATTGTTGTCCGGGCCGTTCCGAGGGGGGTTTAAGGAGTGCGTCATCCCTACGGCTTTTATAGTTGGGCCCAGTTGTCTCAATGGTTCATCAATCCATTGAGTCTGCAATTTTAATTATATATCCAAACAGATTAAACTGCATAATATTATTCCTGTAAGTTTTTTAGAATTTTTTAATTGTGATACACAGTAGTTGAATCCAAATTTAAATTTCACATTTGTAATTTTGTATAGAAGTAAGAGTGTATTGGAGTGTATACTCATAACAACATATAAACAATAATTTTTATAAAACAATGCGTATACACACTATAAACTAAAAACAATTATTTTATAATCACATGGTGGGTTATATTAAATGTGTACATCGTTAACACGATATATTTATATATATATGGCGATTGTTACATTATTTTATCATTTGTTTGAATTTTTATACATTTGTACACTGTTCAAAAAAAAAAAAAAAAATTAAAATATATCACATTCCATAATATAACAGTATTTAGTTTTATATCAGTTTTTTAATATAACATTAAATACACACTCTTAAATAAAAATGATTTATTCTTATTTTTCCATAAGTGGTAATATATTATGTATTATTTTTAATTTAGTCAAATTCAACTCAGACAATTTGTAATGTTATTCAGCCTGAAGCTAATTCTGAAGGAATGGAAGAATCTGAATTAGACAAGGTAAGTAATAAAAATTCTATAATATCATTGTTATTCGCTACTTCACGTCTTCATAGATAAAATCACAAAACAGTTCAATAGTTGTACACTGTCCTTGTTGAAACATACACATTTTTCTTCAATCTTAAATAAATATGATTTATTCTGATTTTTCTATAAGTGGTAATATATTATGTATTATTTTTAGTTTATACAACATAAATTAAGAGATTTTGCAATGTTATTCAGCGGGATACAAGGTAAATCTGAACGAATGAAAGAATCTGAATTTGACAAGGTAAGTAATAAAAATTCTATGAATATATAAAAAATTATTGGCACATAATGCGTGGCAAAAAATATTGGAGTGTATACTCATAACAACATATAAACAATAATTTTTATACAACAATGCGTATACACACTATAAACTAAAAACAATTATTTTATAATCACATGGTGGGTTATATTAAATGTGTACATCGTTAACACGATATATTTATATATATATGGCGATTGTTACATTATTTTATCATTTGTTTGAATTTTTATACATTTGTACACTGTACAAAAAAAAAAAAAATAATAAAATATATCACATTCCATAATATAACAGTTTTTAGTTTTATATCAGTTTTTTAATATAACTTTAAATATACAATCTTAAATAAATATGATTTATTCTGATTTTTCTATAAGTGGTAATATATTATGTATTATTTTTAGTTTATACAACTTCAATTCAGAAAATTTGAAATGTTATTCAGCCTGAAGCTAGGCAATTCTGAAGGAATGGAAGAATCTGAATTAGACAAGGTAAGTAATAAAAATTCTATGAATATATAAAAAATTATTGGTACATAATGCATGACAAAAAAAATGATAGTAGAATTTTTCAATAAACATAAAATAATATACCATCCTTGATAAATTTAAAAATTATTTATTCTGATTTTGATATAAGTGTTAATGTATTATGAATTATTGTTGTCAGGACCGTTTCGAGGGTGGTGTTGGGGTGAAGGGGGTGGGCCATCCGCACGGCTTTTATAGTTGGGCCCAGTTGTCTCAATGGTTCATCAATCCATTGAGTCTGCAATTTTAATAAATAATAATATTCAATAATTATGAGGGTAATACTAATATTAGTAATATTTATATAATAAGTATATAATTAATAATTTATATTAAACAATCAAATTATGAGTTTAAATATTTTAGTATGAAAATAAACATTACAACTTTATTTATAATTTAATAAGAATATCATAATTCATAATAACTATTGACTGATAAGTAAAAATAATAATGAAATGACGATGAAATATTGTCGTTCCATGAGAACGTGGTTGCTGCTCGATAACATGTTATAAATAGATCTGATGTACAAAGTACAAATCGTCATCTTACCGTCTGTATAACCAGTGGTACGACACTACCTATCTTCACATATTAAATAAATGGGTGACTTTGGATGACTCCAAGTGTCGCCAGCAGTACAACACTCTCTATCATTGTGTGTTAAATAAATGGGTGACCTTGAGTGCATCTAGCACGGCTATAGTATATAACCGTACATAACCGTGGTATAGGCTATTAGTTGTAATATAAAATATTACTAAACATGTTGTTTATTGTAAAACAAAACCGGTACCTACTTCAAGGCGGAGACTCCAGTAATTCGATCATAACTTCCCGGCCGCGCCTCCACTATGTTATCACACAACAGAGTGTCGTTTCTTGTTTTTGGTATACCGTATCGCGATCACCACCGTATTGCTTGTCGCTAGTTAATATCATTGTTATTCGCTACTTCACGTCTTCATAGATAAAATCACAAAACAGTTCAATAGTTGTACACTGTCCTTGTTGAAACATACACATTTTTCAAGTTTTTCCGTCTATTATTTGATATTTACACTTTATATATTTAAAATTACGAGTGCTACAATTAATGTTAAAAGTAAGAGAAAACGTGTTAAAGTCGAGTGCTTACAACGTGGCAGTAGATTTAATGATGATTTTAAGAAAAAACACTTAGAGAATTTACCTAATGGTAATCGTGTAAATGTGAAACATGTTGGCACTCCTAAAAAAACTTAAAACCCCATTTGAAAGTGTAGCTGAAACTTCACAACATTTATCCAAACAGATTAAACTGCATAATATTATTCCTGTAAGTTTTTAAGATTTTTTTAATTGTTATACACAGTAGTTGAATCCAAATTTAAATTTCACATTTATAATATTAGTATAGAAGTAAGAGTGTATTGGAGTGTATACTCATAACAACATATAAACAATAATTTTTATACAACAATGCGTATACACACTATAAACTAAAAACAATTATTTTATAATCACATGGTGGGTTATATTAAATGTGTACATCGTTAACACGATATATTTATATATATATGGCGATTGTTACATTATTTTATCATTTGTTTGAATTTTTATACATTTGTACACTGTACAAAAATAAAAAAAATAATAAAATATATCACATTCCATAATATAACAGTTTTTAGTTTTATATCAGTTTTTTAATATAATTTTAAATATACAATCTTAAATATATATGATTTATTCTGTTGTTTCTATAAGTGGTAATATATTATGTAATATTTTTAGTTTATACAACGTCAATTAAGAAATTTTGCAATGTTATTCAGCCTGATGCAAGGTAATTCTGAAGGAATGGAGGAATCTGAAACAGACGAGGTGAGAAATAAAAATTCTATGAATATATAAAAAATTATTGGTACATAATGCATGACAAAAAAAATTGATAGTAGAATTTTTCAATAAACATAAAATAATATACCATCCTTGATAAATTTAAAAATTATTTATTCTGATTTTGATATAAGTGTTAATGTATTATGAATAATTGTTGTCAGGACCGTTTCGAGGGTGGTGTTGGGGTGAAGGGGGCGGGCCATCCGCACAGCTTTTATAGTTGGGCCCAGTTGTCTCAATGGTTCATCAATCCATTGAGTCTGTAATTTTAATAAATAATAGTATTCAATAATTATGAGGGTAATACTAATATTAGTAATATTTATATAATAAGTATATAATTAATAATTTATATTAAACAATCAAATTATGAGTTTAAATATTTTAGTATGAAAATAAACATTACAACTTTATTTATAATTTAATAAGAATATTATAATTCATAATAACTATTGACTGATAAATAAAAATAATAATGAAATGACGATGAAATATTGTTGTTCCATGAGAACGTGGTTGCTGCTCGATAACATGTTATAAATAGATCTGATGTACAAAGTACAAATCGTCATCTTACCGTCTGTATAACCAGTGGTACGACACTACCTATCCTCACATATTAAATAAATGGATGACTCCAAGTGTCGCCAACAGTACAACACTGTACATACAATCGCAAAATATTTTTCATAATAACGCGTTAATAATTAAAATCTAAAAATCTCTGGAAATGGTTTTAGACTATTAGACTATGAGGGGGACTTAAAGAGAATTAAAATTAAAAATGTTTAATCAAAACATGAACATTCAATCTTTTTGTTTTGATTTCTAATAAGTGTATTGAGATGGTTTACAAAATCATTTCTATCTATATTTGTTTTATAATGTCCCCAAGCTAATGTATCAATACCATTGTCCAAAATAAATCTTTTATCATCATAAACACTTAAAGCTTTTTTATTTTGTTCTACAGTAAAAATATCATGTTTCTTAGTTCTAAATAAATTTTGTCTAACATATTTTGGTTTTTTTGTTAATAAACAATTTTTAAAATCATCAAAACATAGTTTATTTTCCACTACATTTTTCTTAACACCTTTAGATTTTTTAATTTCCTTTTCAGTATCTAAGATTCGATGTGAATATAATTTAGATCTTAATCCTATAAATTCTGTCATAATTTTTCCATTCAATTCATCTTTAAACTTACCTAAAACTTTTTTGTTAACTAAAGGTAGGTAAATCATAAATATTATCTTTTTGATAATCAGATGTATCAAAATGGTCTAAATTAATTTTTATATCTTGGTAGAGATCATCAGTTTTTATTTCTAATATAAGCGAGTCTGTATCAGTGTATAGCAATCTAACTCTATTTCCATATTTTTTCTTTATTGTATTATAATAAAAATCATACATCAACGATTTAGATAAATCTAAAATACACATGCCTATATATATTGGTTGTTTGAAAAATATTTCTGTTCTTTTCATATGGATTGCAGTTAAATTTTCTGTAACAATTGTCCTTCTATCAAAATTTGGTTTTACAATTAATTTTTCTAGTTTTGCCGCATTAGAGCATAATCTTATATCAACATGATTTCTTACATTCATCATAGTACGCCCATAAACACTATTGTTCATTAATTTGAAATAATCTTTTTCAAACTCATTCTTAGCTTTTGATCTAAGATCAGTATTGAAATTAATATAAACTTTTAACCAAGGAGATTGGCTAAATTCTAACACTCTATGAATTTTCGTTATCTTTAAACCTAATTTAATATATAATTTTAGCGTTTCATAATGGATTATATATTTTTTCTTATCATACAAACTTGTTAATAATTTTGGAAGTTGTTCATCATCAAAATGTTTTTCTAGCGCTAAAGGGAAATCTGAATGTAGATCATGAAGTTCTTTAGATTATGATAAATCGACTTCTAAAATATAACCTTTAGGTGATTCATCAGAAATACCCGTTACATCAAAATTATTCAGATTATTAACCCATTTGAAATCTCCAGTAGGTAAATATTTACTCATTGCCCACCCATAAAGATTATTTGCATCCAAGTATTGTAAAAATATTGATTCCTCCTTTTTTTTAAATTTATCTCCCATATATTTATTATTTGCTTTAGAATATCTTTGACTACATTGAGATAAACCTCCTCTTATTCCAGATTCAAACATCAATATTTGATCGATATCTGTTAATAAATCTAAATTTACTTTTGTTATTCTTAACATACTATCCCAGGCAAATCCTGGTGTTGTGTAATACCACAGAGGATCTAATTTATAATTTTTTAAAGAAATGTCTCTAAAATTGTCCATTATATCTGTTAATAATAAAACATTGATCTTATTATATAAACTGGTGAATTCACGAAGATTTTTTATATTAAATACTTCCCAAATTTTTTGTGAATTTTCATATTCCTCTATCGTTATATTTTTACCAGTGAGAGAACTATAAAATTTTTCTCTAGGGGTAAGCATGTTTCATTAAATTTTTCTTCACAATCCATATACTCATAAGGGTAAGCTAACTTTCTAGTAACTAAATTTAAATGTTCTTCAGGAAAATATTTACTAAGGTCTTTAAATTGATGTTTTTCAAGATTATTCGCTAATTTATCTAAAGAACTAGATAAAAATTTAACAGAATCAATAAATCTTAATTCAGTTTTTAATTTAATTTCTTTACCTTTGATAAATTTTGTACGTTTTATAATTTTTGAAAAAGAAATATATTTTTCTTCATTATTTGGAATTAACTTTATATCATTATTATCATTACCAAATTGTTTTATAAATAGATGAGCATCATAGCCCGAAAGATTATGACAAACAATTGGAATAAATGTAGGATTTTTATATGTAAGATTACAGATAGAATGAGCCGCACCTCTATATTCTCCAGTCAAATGATCATGATCACAAACTTTTTTCATATTTAGTTTTTTATATTTTATTGCTTCTTCAATTTTTGATTTATATAAACATATATTATCAAATTAGGGCAGAGGACTTATAGCTCTAAAAAAGCTCTGAATATGCAAGCACATATGCACTTAAAAACCCCATAATATGCACTTAAAATATGCATTTAAAATTTTTTTTAGCATTTTTATTTATAAGTGTTAATAAAATAAATAGGATTTAAAAATAGTCAAAATAATTACATAATTTAAATATATTTTATAAAATAGCCAAATAAACAAAATACATTTTTCTTAATTTTCTACTTCTTCTTCTGGCACTATAAAAAAATAAAATCCATGATTTAGTAAAAATAATTTTAGCTGATACATATTTAATTAATGTTAATAAAACTTTTACCTTGAAAATTGCATTGAACGATCAAATGTTTTTTTAAATTTTCAAACTGAAAAGATTGTCGGTTGTCTGCCAAAAGAACTTTGAACATTGAGAATGACCTTTCAACCTCGACAGAGTTAACTGGAGCGTATTTAAAGTAGATCAAATCGTTTGTGCTTAAATTTTCGGGGAGTTCGTCCATTGAAATTTCTTCACCATTTAAAATTTTTGAAATTCGAATTAAACTTTGATATCCAATATTTTTTTTCAGAACATCATTCATCTTTTCTTTAACAATTTTTCCAATTTGACCAGGGACTTGACTCAATTTCAAATTAACATTTTGCACTGCATCGATTGCATGACTAAGTAAAATATTTTTTGCTTCAAGACTGGTAATTGTATCAGGTAAAAATCCAAAATGTGACTTGATAAATACTAAATTGGCTGCAAGGCTTGCTTCAGAAAAATACTTTTGTGATTTTACGATAGAAATAGCGTCTTCTTTATCCAAAGCGTCGACAATAGATTTAATAATTTCAAGGTATTCACAGTAATAAACAGCGGCTCTTATCCACGTCCCCCATCTTGTTAAAATAGGTGCTGGTGGTAGTGGAATATTGGGCGCTTTGTCTTTAAATATTGCAACACGATAAGGCGCCTTCAAAAATACTTTTTTGACATTTGCGATGATCTTATCGACTTTGCAATAATTTGAACGAATTTTTTCAGCAATAAGATGAAGCCCGTGCACAATACAAGTAACGTGAATAACTTTAGGATAAAATACTTGAATTGACTTCCCGGATTTCACCATATAAGGCGCCGCATCACTTAAAAACAATAGGACGTCGTCGTAACGCACTTCTTCTGGCCACAATAGATGCATTGAATTATCAAATAATTTCGCAATAGTCGAATGATTAGGTTTGGTCAGTACTTCGGAATTCAATAAAAATGTCTGGCCTGGACCATCGGTTTCAAGAGTTCCGATTACTACATTTGCGATGTATCGGCCTAATGAGTCGGTGGTCTCATCTATCGATACCCAAATCTTTTTACCAGTGATAGCATTTCTAATTTTATTCATAGTTTCAGAATAAATTTCATCGACATAGCCTTTGCGTAGAGTAGTAATGGCCGGAATTTGTTTCCCCGTATATTTTTCCAAAAATTGTTTAAATTGAATGTTACCTAGCTTATTAAGAGGTATGTTGGCTGATAGCATCGCAGAACATAAGTCTTTATTGAAAGATGATTTTTTAGAATTACTCACCAATTGTTGTACTTTTCCCAATTCATATACATTTTGGTTTTTTTCTTTACGCATGATTGATTTTTTGTGTTTGTCTGTATTAATGTGTTGCGTAACATTAAATCGTTTTTCACTTCCTATTTTAACGTCACAATACTTACAGTACAGGACTTTACCGTCGGTCGAAAACGTACAGGCACCAAACTCAGACACAAAACATTTTAACCGACTACTTAAAGGCTGTTTATCTTTCGGCATTTTATTACAAATAAAAATATTCAAATAAATTTAACACGAATGTACATTCCGCAGAACTAACTAGTGACTGAGACTAAAATATACTAAAATATTGATTATTGTCGTTTCTAGAAACGTTTTATAAATAAATCCTTATCAAATAAAAGCCCGCATGGTGCGCACACTGCTCAGTAAGCAGCGATGTCGTATGTTAGTGGACGACGTTATAATATTGTCATCTATCTATTAATAAAATTAATTACAGCAAACTAATATTATTGGTATATCGGAGATTCTCTGCAAAACGCTTCTATGAAAAATATGTGCCCACGGACAGTCAAAAACCATATTATACAACAAAAATTAAAATAAATAAATTTTTCTCCGAACATTTTGACTGTATTATTTGAAATAAAATGTCGATGTGGAAAAAATTGAATTAAGTTAAATATGTCTTAAAAAGTATAAAATAGCGTATAAAAGTGTAAAATATGCCCTAAAAACAAAAAAGACTCAAAATATGCATTTATATGCAAAATAAAATTTCAAAACTAGCTTTATGAAAGCATGAAACGTATTTATTTCGTACTCTGCTATTTTTGTGACTGTGTAAAACAAATATGCAAATGCTACAAGTCCTTTGCCCTACATCATCGTCATTAAGTTGTTTATAATGTTCAATAGCTGCTTCATATATTTTTAATTTTTTCTCTAACCTTGGAGGTAATTGTGATAAAAATCTTTCACAAATATGACATTTAATAGAATTATTATAATGATATTGTTGTCTTTTATTCATTACCTTCATAGGAACTATTTCATCATATATTTCAGAAATAGCTACTTCTTCATTTTGTATACAATTAAAAAATTCTTCAGCTACATTTGGACCAGAATATTCTACAGGAGGTTTATAATCACCATTACTATATTTAATATAATAACAAAAATTATTAGGTATATGTTTCTGATAACATTTTGTAAAAGACTCTTTATCATTTGGTTGACAACTATATATTGGTTGGAGTGTAGATTCAAAATCAAAATAAATCACAAAAGGGACTCTTAAGGAATTATTATACATCTCAAATTCTAAAGTTTTATTATAAGGTTTTGGTAGAACTTTTTTGGCAGCTTTATTATTACCACAATAATGTATATGATCATTTAACTTAATTTCTTCATCAAAACTATTTAAACACATTTTACATAAAAATCTTTTATGACCATCTTTTGTTATTTGTCTTCCAACAAGTTTCCATAAATCTTTAATCCAACAATAATGACCTTTATTCTCATTATCCTCCCTTAAATACAACAAATCTATATGATTAGTTTTTTCAATTTTAGTTATTTCTAGTGGTACAATTATATGTGTATTATTTCCTTTTTCTTCTAGATAATAAATATTAATAGAAATATCCTTTGTTCTTTTAACAAATTTTGGAACGTCTGTGGTTTTTACTGGAAATTCAATACCTTTTAATTCATTATCAAATTCATTTTTAAAAGGAATATATTTAGTTACTCTTTGTGCATGTTTTTTAACAGGATGTAAAGCTGAGAGTATTGCCCAAAGAAAACATTTATCATCTTCATTTTTAACATTTATAATAGCATGTTTATTTTTAATAACTTCAGGTAATGGAATATATGAAGAACCTTTAAAAGGAACATATTTATTTATATTTATTCCCAAACTTAAAATTTGATCAAGTCTCCATTGAGAATTTTTCATTACAAAATCTTCTACTTCATTTACAATTTTAATTTTTGCATTCGTATAAAAATCATTTAAGTTAGAATTTTCTGTTAAAATTTCATTTTTGGTTTTAAAATTACATTCTTTATATTCTATATTTTCTTCACTACCTCTCTTATATATAGCAAGAAACATAATATTTACTTTTAATTTTTTATTTGTTAATGATTTTTTAAGTCGTCCTATTACTGCATTATCTAAGCGATTTAAAAATAATTGTATATCTTTAATACCCATGTTATTTTTAATAATATAAGTTATTAATCTACTTTCAAAAGCTGTTTCTTTAGTTTCTAAAATAGGTCGATTATCTTTCTTATCAGAATTAAACATTTTTGCACTAAAATTGAAAACCTTATGTGGTTTTGGTATTCTCTCTTTTTTTGTTCTTATTTGTTTGTTGTTTGTTATTGGTATTCTCTCTTTTTTTGTTTTTATTTGTTTTGTTGGTATACCTTTGTATGTTTTATTAAATTTTGGTTTAATTGTTTGATCTACATCATTTGTTTGATGACGAATAGATTTCAAATGTCTAGACCAATTTTTGTAACTAACTGTTAAGTTACATTTATCACAAGTTTTGTTAGGATATGTTTTTTTGTTATCCATTTTATTATTGTTAACATTTCGTTTAACTAAAGGTTTAATTTTATTTATTCGTTCCATTTATTATAGATAATATTATTTTTTTTACATTCAATTTTTTTAATAGAATATTTCTATTAAAAAATAATATTTAAATATAATAAATGATCGCCCGGACAGGGACTCGAACCCTGGACCCTTAGATTAAAAGTCTAATGCTCTACCAACTGAGCTATCCGAGCATGATATTTATATATATATCACTTCCTTTAACTAAGATCCCATACTAAACTCACACATTTTAATATTTCCTAAATCTTCAACAATCTTAATATCATCTAGATAATGGTGTGTATAATCACCTGTTGTAATTATTAAATCATTAGCTATTTTACAAAGTTCTAACCAAGTTGGTGAATTTAATAATTTTGAAATATAAGGATTTCCATTTCCAAATTGATCGTTCCCTTGATCAATAATGAATATATTTTCATCAATTGGAATTTTATGTAGACTATATTTAACTGTTTCAGTATTTTCATAGTAATCAAAAGCACAAAAATTAACATATAAATTATCTTTTTTTGAATTTTTTTTCACATATTTTTTTATATCATTTTTCATTAATTTCAAATAATTATATTTTTTTTGTTTTTCTTGATTAATTGGTATACCTTTGTATGTTCTATTAAATCTAAAAGGTACAATTGTTTGATCTATATCATTTTTTCCATGACGAATAGATTTTAAATGAGCAGACCAATTTTTGCAACCAATTGTTAAGTTACATTTATCACAAGTTTTGGTAGGATATGTTTTTTTGTTATCCGTTTTATTAATATTATCATTCTCTTTAACTAAAGTTTCAATTTTACTTAAACCATCCATTTATTATATACCATATATTTTTTTTTTACATTCATTATTTTTAATAGAATAATTTCTATTAAAAAAGAACATTTAAAATTTTGTTTTTTGCAACTCTTCGTTATAAAAACTCCCTTCAATCTCTTCATTATTTAAATCTATAATTTTATATGTTATAGGATTTGTGTTTAAAATTTCTTTAAGTATAAATATTTCTTTCGTCCAATTATTACTATATTTATTACCAAATGTTTTCTTATAAGCTTTTATTCTTACTCTATCACCCACACTAAATTTTATTTTTGGTTTAGGTTTATTTTTTGTAGAAAATAATTTGTGTAGAACATCGTCTTCATTAGATTTATTTACTTCACAAGGTTTCATACCAATGGATCGATGTATGTCTTTGAAATTATATTCATCTAATAAATTTTGTAAAATATTTATCCATTTTTTAGATTTTTGAACTTCAAAACATAATCTTATTTTTCCGTTTAATGTTCTATTAAACCTTTCAATAATTGCAGATTTTTCTTCGTTTTGTGTATGATACATATGAATACTATATTTTTTCAAAACATTTTTAAAATGTTTATTTTCAAACTCTAAACCTTTATCTGCGTGAAGTAATTTTGGTGTTTGATGATTTTGTGTTTTAGCTTGTTCTATTATTTTTTCAAAAGCTTTTGAAACACTAATTCCATCTTTCTTTTTTAGTGGAAAAGCCCATGCAAATTTTGAAAAAGTATCTATAACAGTTATTATAATATTACAATAACCCTCATTTTCATCTGAAAAATTTCTCATTATAACTAAATCAACAGCCCATAAATCATCAATACCATGAGTAATAATTCTCCTTTTAGGAAATCTCTTTCTAACAGGTTTATGAAGTTCTTTAGCTAATAACAATTTATCTGTATCATTTAATTTTTTATTCGAAATTATTGAGTTATTAGAGTGTTCAATCTCAGGAGCTTTTATAAATTTACTTTTGTTTGTTTTACAAATAAAACGTTTTGTTGAAATTCTCCATCTACCATTAACTGTTTGAATTTTAGTTGCATTTATATTTTTTGTTTTTTTTTTTACATTTATGACAATGTATTAGATCATCATTCATTTTATATTAATATTTTTTAATAAATTTTTTATAATTGTCAATAAATTCTAAACACAAATGTCCACATATAGGAGGATCATTATAATCTTGAAATTTTCTATCGGTATACCATAGATTATGTTTGCCTAAATAATTTACAAGTTCCTTGGGAGGAGGATTTATTCCAAAAGAATCAAAATATATTTTTTTATTTTTCATTTTTTTCCATGCAACCCAATGAGAACCATTTTGAGTAGAATCATTTAAATTAAGAACTCCACATTCATTTACCCATGATTTCATAGGTACCTAAATCATTTCGCATGAAACACCCTCTAAAATTTTAGATTCTGAACGAAGTGAAGAATGTATTGATTTTACAATGATGTGTGTTTTTTTTTTTTTTGTGTCTGTGTACAGCATAACTAGTCTAAATAATGCTCCAATTTCAAACAATGGGGGTGGTTTCCGATGTAAAAGTGAATATCCTTGGTGCATTATAGAGGTAAAAAGTTAACATTTTCCAACAGTTTTCAAAAAAATCGAGAAAAACAAAAAAAAAATGACGGAAAAACGGCAATTTTTACGCAAAACCAATTTTCGACCAAATCAATTTTTTTTTATGGTTGTAATTCAAAAACTAATCACTGAAAATACTTGAAATTTTCACCAAATGTTAATGTCAGTGGTATCCGTATATAGTTAAATTTTCAAAAAATTTTGACTTTTTTTGAGTTATTTATAGACCACTGAAATTTTCGATTTTTTTTGAGAAATTTTTTTTAAAGTGTCGATAAAAAATTTTTGGATGACCAAAAAGTTTTGAAAATTTTAATACAAGGTTCCTTATGAGTTGTTTTTAATGTAGCTAAAAAAAATTAAAAATCGTTAGTCACAATTTTTTTTTATAAGCGTTTTTAGTTCAAATTTTTACGAAATCTGTCAAAAACGCGAAAATTTGCAAGTTATTTTGAAGTTGAAAAATCATAAAATTTTTTTCTTTTATAACTAAGTTTTGAAAATTTGGAACAAGGTTCTTCATACATTTTTCTTCAAATATCTGTAAAAAAAACTCTACCGGAATCAGACAAAAAATTTTTATGAGTGTTTGAAATTTAAATTTTTACAAAAACCGCGTTAAATAACAGTTTAGCCTCAAACGATTTTTGATATTTGTTATTATTCAAAAGTATAAGTCGTAGATACTTGAAAATTTTACCAGTTATTAAGATTCGCGTTTTCTTTACGTGATTTAAATTTCAAAATATTTTGACTTTTTTTGAGCTATTTATAGACAACTGAAATTTTCAATTTTTCTGAAAAAATATTTTTGAAGTATCGATTAAATTTTTTTGGCCCTATCAAAATACTTGAAAATTTAATACAAAGATCCTCATATGTTATTCTTATAGTGATTAAAAAATTATAAGAATACATAGGCACAATTTTTTTTTATTAGCATTTGAAGTTCAAATTTTGACGAAAATTCGTCAAAATTAGGAATATTTGCGAAATATTTGAAGCTGAAAAATCATAAAATTTTTTGTGTTTATAACTAAGGATTAAAACTACAACACTAAGTTTTCCATAAGTTTACCTTCAAGTATCTATAGAGAAAACTCGAAGCATCATTATAGGAAAAATTTTAAGTGCGTTTGAATTTTAAATTTTAACGAAATAGCGTAACGATAACGATTTATCCTCAAACGATTTTAAATATTTGTTATTATTCAAGAAGTATAAGTCGTAGATACTTGAAAATTTTACCAGTTATTAAGATTCGCGTTTTCTTTAAGTGATTTAAATTTCAAAATATTTTTTAATATAAGCTGGTTTTTTTAAACCACCTTTTTCACCAACCACTAGAAATTATATCCTAGGCTGACAAATCATCTTCGTTCAGAATCGTTTTTCGTATACAATGATATCTATCATTGGATTCAAATTTAACACTCCTATAATATATAATAATGATCCATACGGCACCTAATGTACAGCAGAGCGGTACTCACTTGCCCGCTTTTTTATCTCAAAACTATTCATTTTTTCGATTTTTTTATTTTTCTTCAATCCAGAACCTTTATTTTTCTCCATTTCTTTATTGTGTCTAATTGTTTCTTCTTCCATTTTTTTTTTATATTTACTATCTTTATAACTATCGTACAATGCAACTATAGCTGGAGTAGCCACTGCTGCAGCTTCTAGAAAGGGTAAAATTAAAGGTAAAAATCCCCCTTCTTTTTTTTTAATCTGCTTCGGAGTAATCTCTAATCGTACTCCAGATTTTTTTTCCTTACTGTTCTTTAATTTATCTATTTGATTTTGATCTAAATAAAAAATATTTTCTCCTTTATATATTTTATCACTAGCAATTTGAATTATTGCATTTGTATTATTTTTACAAGCTTCAGCCAACTTTTTTTTCTGGTTTTCAGTTAATTTAAAATACATTTTATTATACAAAATATTAAAAAATTTATTCAAATACTAAGTTCATTCCTAAATGTCTTTTTGATTTCATTGCATATGCAGTTAAAAGAGCTGGAATTTTTTCGTTCATATTCGTATCAGGAGCATTAAATCTTTCCATTGCTTTTTGTTCTAAAATTTTATCGGCTTCATGTCTTGTTTTAGTATCTTTATGATCTTTATAAAAATAATCATGATCTCTTGCAGCTTCATCTAATTTGTTTATAGGTATTTTATTTAGTGGCGCCGAACTATATTTTATTTGGAGGGGCAGTAGAATCCAAAAAGTACCTACCCACCCAAGCAATTTAAACAGAGCCGTGGGGGGCTTCGCCCCCCACACCCCCTACCTATAACCATAAATAGTCAATTTATTAATAATGAGCATTTATAAAAATGTTTTTATTGAATACCAAACAAATTAATTAAGTATAAATTATAATTATATAATATATAATTAAATTTAAATAATATAAATAACTTAATAATAAAATTATTAAAATATACATTACAATAATAATTTTGACAATTCTGTACTACATGATGCAAAACGTTTGATGATAGTGTCGACATCAATTGGAATATCACATTCACAAGACATCATCAAAAGTGCTTCAAGCCTGTCTTCACACATAGTACTTCGAAGCCTTGTTTTCACCAATTTTAATTTTGAGAATGTTCTTTCAGGAGAAACACTTGATATAGGGAGAGTCAGTGCAATACTTAAAGCAGTGTATAGAGCAGGGAATGTTTCTTTCAAACCTGCCTCGTTGCATATCTTATACATCATGTGAATAGTACCTTCACTCTTAGGAGTTTCCAATAAATAATCGTCAGTTAATTCTTCTACATCACTTTCAGTACCACTGGCTTCAAATACATAAGTTTTAAACTGTGTATTTTTTTGTTGGTGTAATGTTTTTGGCAACGACAATGTTTTTTCTAACTCTAAATATACATTTGCAAATTGCATATATTCTCTTCTCAAGTCTTCAGCAGAAACAAACTTCCCATAAACTTGTTGAAATCCATTAAATGCGTCATTAGGCAAATTGGACGAATTTGATATTTCTAGAAGTCTTTTTTTGTTAAAAAGTGATAAATCATTTATTAAAGGATTTGAATTGTTATTGAATCTTTCAAATATCTGAGAAATTATTATATCAATAACAGTAAAGTAAGTATTTATTTTAAAGTTGTTAATTGGACTTAAGTTTGGCAGTTCATCTGATGATGTCTCCCCTGGCATTTTTTTTTCTTTCTTATACATGTTTGTGTAAGTGGTATTATATCAAAGTCTACAACATTTGTATTAACAAATATTTCTTTTTCTTTTACTATTGCTTCAAATTGAGTATCATTTCTAAACAAGTTTATTTTCTTTTATACACTTTTAACATATGATACAGCCGATAACAAATCAATATTTTTCCCCTGCAAATATAAATTTAATGGACCTGTTATATCAAAAATTTGTCTAAAGGTCAATGCTGTTAAAAAAAAACGTTCTGATATCAGATAATCAAATAAACTTTTTGCTTTAATACTACTCATGCGATCTGAAGATGTATCTTTATCAAAATATTCTAATGTGTCCAAAATCGCATTAAATGTTGCAAATACTACTTCAAGTGCAGAAGAGTGTGATGACCAGCGTGTTGTTTCTACTCTTTTGAGCCTTCTTAATTGTTTGTTTGGATATCTTTCTTTTTGATACTTGGAGTACATATTTACTCTTTTTTTACTACTACCAATAAAATCATATAATGCTTCAAGATTACCAAATAAGTCTCTTGCTTCTGTGCAACTACTTACTGCATCTACAATAATTAAGCTTAGACGACGCGCATAGCACCAAACATACATAGCACATGGATTGTGCTCTTTTACTATTGCCTGTAAACCATTATAATACACACCTCTCATGGAAGCGGCTCCATCATAGGATTGCCCGACAAGGTAATTTTTCCAATCAATATTCATTTCGTTAAATATTTCTTCGAGCATAATAAAAAGATGTTGTCCTGTTGTAGTCGCAGCCTCTCTAACTGCCACGAGTCGCTCGTATACTATACAGTCAACAGTGTTTTTTTACATAGTGATAATTGTTCTTTCCTAGAAACGTCAAATGTTGTGTCTAGTGACACACTAAAAAATCTTTCTTCTAGAAGTTCTTTTTGTATGGTATCTTTAATGTGCATTGAAATTGATTTAATTAATTGATTTTGGCGTTGCCAAGATAAAAATTATGGATCTTCCTTCCTTTTAATTGTAGCTGAGTAACATAAGAAGACAATGCGGGGGAGTATTTAGCCAACAATACTGTTAAATCTTTAAAATTACCCATAAGTTGTTCATTCCATCCCTCTTTATGACCACGAAACGGTAAGCAATGTCTACCAAGGTATAAAGTTATGTCGATTAAGTGACGTACAATTTCTTTGTTTAATACTTTATCCAAGTTATTTTTTTCATCTATTGATTGTATAATTGGAAATGATGCTTCTTTGTATGCTACTTTTATAGAAGACATAATGTGAGCTTCTGATGTTTCATGAATAATGACTTTTGGTAATCCGTTTTTCCAATTATTGAAACCTTCGCGAGACCAATTTATTTTATTATTCTTCCCAAATAATGCACAATGAAAACAGTATAGTTTGTTTTCAGTTTTTGAATATGTCATCCATTTTCTTCGTATAATTTCACCACTGGGCAATTTTTTCCAATACCAGCTGTCGTGAAAAGATCTACCAAGTGAGTCCTTTTTGAAACATTTATTTGGCATTTCATGTGCTGTTGGTTGTGACGGTCCAAGTTTGAAAATATGATCAATTATTTCAGTGTTTAAATCTTGTACATGGCTAAATATAGCAGGATCATTGCCAAAATCCAACACTAAAACACAATCAACCCAAAATATTAAAGTTTTAATGTTGTTATCATTAAACAAAAGCTTTATAGTATCAAGTATACTAATTTATTGGATATTTAGTCCTAAATACATCATACGAATAAGAAATTATTCAAGTAGGTACCAAATTACCTGTTTTATGTTTTACTTCTATGTTATTCAGTACTTTTGAATTTTCACTGGTTACACCACTCTGATCAACTAAACATTTATAAACACATTAAATTAGATAAATCAATAAAAATCATTTTATCCAATTTATTAGTCCACAAAAATAATAAATAAATTACCTGTTTTTTCTTGTACTTCAACATTACACAGAATTTTAGGATTTTCACTGGTTACACCACTCTGATCAACTAAACATTTATAAACACATTAAATTAGATAAATCAATAAAAATCATTTTATCCAATTTATTAGTCCACAAAAATAATAAATAAATTACCTGTTTTTTCTTGTACTTCAACATTACATAGAATTTTAGGATTTTCACTGGTTACACCACTTCTTGCAGCACTCTGATCAACTAAAAGCATATAAATTAACTTGATCCAGTATCTTAGCTTACCATATAACTATTCTTATAACCTGTAACTTTTATTTGTATATTGTAATATCTAACAAATGAAAAACTTAAAACATAATGATGTATTTCATATATATTTACAGCCAAATTTTACTGCTGTTGCTGTGTACCATTATATATTATTATATAATATAATGTTTTCTATAAAACCAATTTTTATTTTTATGTAAATTGTAAGATGCTATTTTTTAATGTTTAAATTATATTATAGGTATAACAATTAGAAAGTTCTAAAAATTATAGTTCATTAATTTATAGTTGTGAAATTTAAAAAGAAAAAAGTATATATTATAAAATATAAAACATTGTAAGTTTTTAGCTTGAAAATCCAGTTTATGGGTATTTATTAGCATATTATTTGTTATTTCAATAATTTTTTTGGTAATTTTCCACTATTTTTGAAAAAACTATTGAGATTATGAAAAGTTTGTAGATACCTCAGTATTTTAGACCTGGTGAAATAGGTACAAACTAAATGAAATTTCTGATATAAAATATATATTATTAGGTACCTATTTGAATAAAAAAGCATAATTATAAACCCCAAGATCCCTCAGCTGATGGAAAGGGAAGGTAAGGTGGCATTGCCACCATAGACTCCCCTTGCTACCTATGCCACTTACTATGGACATGTTATAGTGTTCCTAATAAAAGTTGAAAGACTGCACAAATTTACAAATTTGGTAAATCAAAATACTAGAAGCTGTATATCAACTATTACAATTTAATAATATCATAATATATTTACCAATTAGTAATTAAATATCATAAAAAATATACATACCTTTTGTACTTGTAGTAGTAAAAAATTGCTTAATATTAAAACTTCTATTAGTTTTAATTTTTTTATTTTTACAAGCTTGTAAATGTCGATTCCAATTAGTTGGATTTAGACTTCCTCTATCTTTACGACAAAAGCCACAAACGCGTGAGTCCATGATAAAGTATTATAATTTAAATACACCACGACCATGAGGATAAAAATGATAAAAATAATGATTAATAAATATCAAATTTGAATTTATACAAGTATACAAATGAATCGTATAGACCGGATGGCACGGGAAAACAGCACACTACAAACCTGTCTGGTTATTGCCACACTTTTTTGATTTTGTGTAAAATACGTGTCTTAACTGTATAATAATTGTAAAATACTATAATACATCGTCGTAGTCTATGATAATCAATATCCGTTTATTTATAGCATTATTTGTTTGGTGATTTTAATGCAGTTGTTAATTTACTGATAACGCCAAAGACCCACGGATGTCTTAACTCTTAACATGCAGCCCGCAGTTCCCACAATTTTAGAATACTATTATATTTATTTTTGTCTTGCTTGTAACAATACAAACTAACATGTTGGAAAATTATTCTATTTTTTGCTATACTATTAGTTAACACACTACGGTCACTACGCTGCCGTCTATTGGCATATTAAATATTAATCAAAAATTTACCCATAAAACAAATAATTGAAAAATAAATAAAAGTACTTATGTAATATGTATAATAAGTATTTATATTATATTATATTATATTATGTGAATAATTGTGATCGTTGACAGTTTTTTTACAAGTGGACGGTAAACGTTTAAGATAAAATATTTGGGAATCACTGTCATATAGACAGACGCGGGACGCAAGTCTCGAGGAATTGAAAAACCATGTCTTACGATAAAGATTTTATTTATAATATAAAAACTATTATCTAAACCTGTACATTGGTTACATATAAGTATAGGCTACTATTGAAAGTTAGATCAGTACTATACGGGTAGAATAATAATAATCTGTGTACAGTGTACACAATATACACCTCATAAAATAAGTATAATAGGTATAGTGTATCTAAAATACTGATGAACAATATTATTTTCAATCATAATACTTAAATTTTCTAAACAACCACCCACCCATTCAAAGAAGGTGGGCGGTTGCCCCCATTGATACACGGGTTCGGCGCCACTAAATTTAGGTTTTTTATTTTTTTCTAATTTTGTTCCTGGTCCTAAATAATTATAACCAGGCCAATGCAATTCAGGTAAAAATGAGCAATTCAAAAAATCATTGATAAATCCTGAACCTTTTATAATTTTCTTTGGTAAACATGAAACATATGAATATAAATAATATGCACCATTATTAGGAATATCAATTAAGTTTTCCATTTATCTAATACAAATATTAAGTATATTAAGATTTTCATCATGATAAATATTATTTCCTTTTCTTTCATCATTTGATATAAAATTTATTTTTTTTTTTATTTATTTTTACAACTTCTTTTAGTAAGTTTGTTACATATAATAATAAATATTTAATACCTTTAGGAGTATCAATTATTTTTTCCATGCTTGTTTTACATAAATGTAGAATACCAAGTTTTTCGTTATGATAATTATTATTTCCTGCTCTTTCTTCTGCAGCAATAAGTTGTAATCTATCTGTTAATTGTTTCATATTATCAATATAACGATATTCAATACGATCATCTGTGTATTGTCTTAAACCCTCTCCTATTGGTTTTGTTATTGGTCTTTTCTTTTCATTTATTTCCTTCCAAATATTGCTAATCATTGATACATATTTTGCACCACCATTTGATTTAGCTCTTCCTGTTGATTTATCATTGTTTTGATATATAGAATCAGTTTCAATAAATATTTCTTTATAAATTTTAAAGTCATCTTCTGCATAATATTCAGGTCTGGTAACATCTGAATGAGCTAATAATCTCCACAAACCAACAGTTCCTTTATATTTTTTTCCATTTAAAATTATATCATCATTTTCAAATGTTATCATACATTTCCCGATCATATTATCTTCAAAATCTTTATCATAATATAGTTTATAGGGTGGTATTATCATCTTTTGAATATCATTATCAGTTTTAATAGCAACCTCTTTAACATCATTAACAGATGATTCAACATTTGATAAGGCTTTTAATATTGGTTCATAATGTTTTACTTTTTCTTCAGCTGTATATTTATCGTTTAAAACTGTTTTTCTATAGTTAGGTTAGGTTGAATCCAAATTTAAATTTCACATTTATAATATTAGTATAGAAGTAAGAGTGTATTGGAGTGTATACTCATAACAACATATAAACAATAATTTTTATACAACAATGCGTATACACACTATAAACTAAAAACAATTATTTTATAATCACATGGTGGGTTATATTAAATGTGTACATCGTTAACACGATATATTTATATATATATGGCGATTGTTACATTATTTTATCATTTGTTTGAATTTTTATACATTTGTACACTGTCCAAAAAAAAAAAAAAAATTAAAATATATCACATTCCATAATATAACAGTAGGTATTTAGTTTTATATCAGTTTTTTAATATAACATTAAATACACACTATTAAATAAAAATGATTTATTCTTATTTTTCCATAAGTTGTAATATATTATGTATTATTTTTAATTTAGTTTAATTCAACTCAGACAATTTGTAATGTTATTCAGCCTGAAGCTAATTCTAAAGGAATGAATAAATCTGAATTAGATAAGGTAAGTAATTAAAATTCTATAATATCATTGTTATTCGCTACTTCACGTCTTCATAGATAAAATCACAAAACAGTTCAATAGTTGTACACTGTCCTTGTTGAAACATACACATTTTTCTTCAATCTTAAATAAATATGATTTATTCTGATTTTTCTATAAGTGGTAATATATTATGTATTATTTTTAGTTTATACAACTTAAATTAAGAGATTTTGCAATGTTATTCAGCCTGATACAAGGTAAATCTGAACGAATGGAAGAATCTGAATTAGACAAGGTAAGTAATAAAAATTCTATGAATATATAAAAAATTATTGGTACATAATGCATGGCAAAAAATATTGAGAGTAGAATTTTTCAAAAAAACATAAAATAATATACCATCCTTGATAAATTTTAAAATATAAAAATTATTTTTTCTGATTTTGCTATAAGTGTTAATATATTATGTATTATTTTTGTCAGGACCGTATCGAGGGGGATGTTGGGGTTAAGGGGGTGGGTCATCCGCACGGCTTTTATAGTTGGGTCCAGTTGTCTCAATGGTTCATCAATCCATTGAGTCTGCAATTTTAATAAATAATAATATTCAATTATTATGAGGGTAATACCATAGACCTATTAACTCATGGACGGCGCATAGAGAGAGAATACACAATTCAACATCGAGTGAGAGAGAAAGACCGATACTCGGGAATCAATGGAAGAAAATCTCAAAATGTTTCGTTCTTTTATGAAATATGAAATATTTATTATCTAAGATAATAGGTTTATGTTTTATTTTGATTTTTATATTAATATTTACAACAGATAATAGATTATTAACCAATCTTAATTTTCATTTATATTTTATATTTTATTACAACTTTAATTTTACCTTGTATTATACAATATATGAAAATAATTTTTATTATATAATTAAGAATAAAATTAGTATACATAAAATTATGATATATTTTCAGATGAAATTATATAAATTATTATTTTAATACTATAAGGCATAAGCGCTTATTCTCATTGGTGTTTAAAAGTAATTAATTTTGTATGTTCTGATCGCACTCTAATTTTCGGTTGACTTAATTCCTTATTATAATGATGCAAGCGGATTGTTTTGTAAGTTTTTATTATATATTTGATGAGTTGTAATAAATGAAATTACAACTAAGTAATGAAATCGAAGATATTATTTATTCTTTTGCAGTATTCTATAGTTGGGTTGCAATTATTGAATTATTGAATTTATTTGACAATATGTAAGGGCATCAGCTACACTAGCACTTAATGTTTTGAGCAGCAAGACGTACTTTCATCTTCTCTTTGAAGAAATTGATATGTCTTCGACGAATTTTAGTTGCTAAATGCAAGCCTTCATTCTCTTGTAGTTCAACTAGTTTATAAAAATAACAAGTCACCTAACGTGTTTCTAACTAACTTCAGCAAGTGTGCTGCATCTAAAAATATGTGAATTGGTTCATTTGTTACAGGATGGTTAAAAGTAGGATTATTTGGAATATCAGCACCTAATTGTTTTGCCATAGCAATATTAGGCGCAGCTCCATCAAAGGTCAATGTTTTTATTATAACTCCAGTGTCTGATAACATCTCCAAACAAGTGTTGACTAATTTTGCCCTTTCAGGAGCATTTAAACCATCTATTAAGAAATAACCAACTGGAATTTTCCAGTGGGAATTCAACGCCACTATCAAAAAAACTATTACTTCTTTTGCTACTAAAACACTACCTGCATTTTCAGTGGTTTTAAGTCCAAAATTAATATAACCTTGGAGGCGTTTACCATTAAAATGAAGATCATATCTTATTGACATTTCATCAACTATAATTCCACATACAAGTTTTTTGTTTTTTTGAGCCATTTCAGTAACTTTAGATCTTACAACTTTAAAACTTTCTTCAGTAAAACCTGGTGCTCCATCAACTGTCGAATACCATTTCTTTATGGTGCTAGGGGAGGCAAAGACTTATTAAACGCATCTCTTACATAATTTTTATGCAGAAGGCGAGTAAAAATGTAAAGTCAGAGCAAAAGTTCTTAATTCTGGACTAATTATTTTTTCTGAATAATTCAATTGTCTCATAATTATTTCATATTGAGCGGTTGATAAACTATTCTAAATAAAATTCATAAAAATAAAAAAGATTCAAGACAAGTATTAATAATTTGACACAAGGTAAAATATATTCACAAGCATGACAGACACAGTACAAATTCTTCACTAGCAAATAAATCCAAATATATATTCTATATTATATACCATATGACGATATGGCATAAATCAATAGATACATAAAACAATTATAAAAATAGAAGAATTTTTAAGACACATAGTATTTAAAGTAATTAATATGATCAAGTCAAACTAACACAATACAAATACAACACAATTCACATGCAACAACATTATATATTATATAGGTAATACTCCATAAATCAATCTTCTTCTTTTTCTTCTTCTTCAGCTTATCGGCCCATTAAGTGCCATCGCTGCCATCACAAAACCTCTCCATTTCTCTCTATCGTATGCGTCGTCAAAAGATGACGCTTCCTCTATGTTTTTTATATCTTGGGCTATAACGTCCACTCATCGGGTCCTTGGTCTTCCTAATGGACGTTTTTTATTTATTGTGTTAATTAAAACTTCTTTTATTACTTGTCCATCCGCTTTCCAAACATGACCGAACCATTCCAGACGCTTGCTTCTTATATATGCAATAATATTTGGCCAGTTATATAACTCCTGTAGTTCTTGATTATTCCTTCTTTTATAAGTTTGCGATTCTGCATCGAATTTCGGGCCGTATATATTTCTCAGTACTTTTCTTTCGAAGGTCATTAGCCGTTTGCTGTCTCCTTTGGTCAGTGACCATGTTTCACTCGCGTATGTGATTATTGGTCGTAGATAGCTATGATACAGTAGTGTCTTTGAATTACGTGACAGTAGTTTTGATTTAAGAAGTCTCATTATGCTATAGTAGCATCGATTGCCACATGCTATTCGATCATTGATTTCTTCATGCATGTCGTTGTTGCTATTTATGTTAACACCTAGGTACTTAAATACCTCCACTTTCTTGAAACTATAATCATCTACTGTTATGTGGTCTGTGTTTGGGCTTCTTCTTGCTACCATTAAGTATTTCGTCTTTTCCTCATTTATACGCAGCCCTATGGTTTTACTTGCTTTCAAGAGTTTGGACGCAGTATTCATGACTTCATCTCTAGTTTCTCCCATTACCACAATGTCATCTGCGTATGCCAATATTACTCGTTCCCCACATATTTCCATCTTTCGACCATCCCATACTTCTCTCATTGCTTTTTCTAATGCTAAATTAAACAAGGTGGGTGATAGAGCATCACCTTGTCTAAGGCCTGATTTTACCTCAAAAGTTTTAGACATTTCTTGAAGGAAACGAACTCTGCACACAGTTCTGTTGTTACACCCTTTTATAAGACTTACGTACTTTTTAGGAATGCCTAGAACTTCCAGTGCCTCCCATAGTTTGTCCCTATTAATGCTATCATAAGCTTGCTTATAATCTATAAATATAAGGTGCAGCTCTTTATCAAATTCATAGAACTTAGCCATTATCTGTCTCAGTGTAAAAATATGGTCCAATGTCGATTTACCTTTTCTAAAGCCGCTTTGATACTCCCCGACTATTTCGTTAACATATGGGTTAATCCTTTCTAATATTAATGACGTATACACTTTGTAACACGTGTCTAAGAGAGATATACCTCTGTAGTTCTTTGTTTTGGTCGGGTCCCCCTTTTTTAATATAGGACATATTACTGCAGTATTCCAGTCCTCTGGGAGGGTTTCTTTATCCCATATATTTGAGATCATTTCCATAATTTCTCTTCTTATTTCAGTACCACCTTTTTTCAGTAACTCAGCCACTATATTGTTTTCCCCAGGTGCTCTATTGCTCTTAAGCTTATTGATTATATTGTCGATTTCTTCTCGTTCTGGTTTTTCTATCTTTGGTTCTGCTGTATGGTAATAGATCGTTTCGTTGCCTTCCTCTACTACTGGTTGATTTAAGAGCTGATTAAAGTATTCTTTGAAATGGCTCACTACCTCCTTCTCTTCTGTGATTAGGTTTCCGAAATCATCTGAGAGTATTCTTGTTTGTGGTTTGAAACCAGCTTTGATACTTCCGCTTTCTTTGAAAAACTTTCTAGTATTGGATCTATTCCTTTCAATTTCCTCTATCTTTTTCTTTTCATGTAACCGTTTCTCTCTCCTCAAAATTCTGTTTGTCTGCCTACTTTGTTCTTTGAAAATATTAATATTTTCCTGTGAGGAATTTTGCAACATTCTTTTTCTCAGTTCATTTCTCTTGGTTACGGCATCACTACATAAATCATTAAACCAGTCTTTTTTTCGCTGCTTATTCTCCATTCCCAAAACTTGATTTGCACTGTTAGTTATTACATGTTTTATTTGTGTCCATCTACTGTTTACACAAACGTTCTTGTCATTCGTCTTTTCTATGTGACTCTTAGTCCTTTCTAGGTTGTGTCGTAGATTTTCGGCATACTTTCTACTTATTTCGATATTTTCTAACGATTGTACATTGAATCTTTCTCTGGCTTTTTTCGATGCCATTCTCCATTTCACTGATAGTCTTATAATGAACTTTGCATACAGTAGGTAGTGGTCGGTATCTGCATCGGCTCCTCTATACGATCTCACCTTCTGAATGCAGCTACCATGCCTTTTGTTTATTAGTATGTGGTCTATTTGATTTTTCGTCCTACCATCAGGTGACTTCCATGTATGCTTATGTATGCCTTTCCGGGGAAAATATGTGCTACTAATTATAATGTCTTTCGAAGAAGCAAAATTGACCAGTCTGGTTCCGTTGTTATTACTGATGTTATGTAAGCTGTCTGGTCCTATTGTTGGTCTAAACCTATTTTCTTTTCCAACTTTCGCATTGAAATCTCCTACTACCATTTTTACACAATGTACCGGTAAACTATCATATAATGCTTCCAGATCTTCATAAAAATTGTCTTTAAGGTCTTCATTTTTATCTTCCGTTGGTGCATAGCAGTTTATTATGACTAGGTCAAATAGCCTACCCGCTATTCGGATGTAGCAAAGCCGATCTGAGACTGTTTTAATGTTTTAAAATGTTTTATGCCTGGTAGTATTTTGTCCTGTATCATAAAACCCACTCCATTTTCATGTTTACCATTTTCAGATCCGCTGTAGAAAAGAGTTATATTTTCTTTTTTGATATTCCCGTTACCAGTCCATCTGATCTCTTGTATAGCTAATACGTCCAGATTATACTTGTTTTGTTCTTCAAGTACATATTTTAGAGCTCCAGGTTTGTTCAAAGTTCTTACGTTCCAAGTTCCCAAATTTAGTCCATTTTCCGATTCCAGTTGTTTACCATGATTGATCCAGTTCCGAGGCTTATTTGATGGCTTCTTAACGGTGAAAAGTTTTATAAGGTCGAGTTGTTAGCCCGACGCTCAACCTCCATGCTGGAGGACCAGGCTACCCCAACCAATTAAGGTAAGGGCAGGGCTACTGCAGTACACGTATTAAGGTGCACTGGGCGATGGGAGCGCCACTTTCCCTACGCCTCAGCTCGGGGCCCCGGGTTCGCTAAGCCCGTAACACTAGGTGTTCCCCTGAGGATCTTCATAAATCAATGGATACAAAAAACAATTATAAGATAGAAGAATTATTAAGACACATAATATTTATTGAAACATAAACTTAAAGACAGGTATGTTAAATAAATAGTTCGTTTTACTTCTCCCAAAGTCAGGCACTGATTACACAATACACTTACCACAAGCAACTAAATACAACACTAATACAAAAAACAATTATATAATTATAAAATAAAAGATTTAATAAAAATAATTAATTATTAAATAATAAAATAAATAAATACTTAAATAATAAAATAAATAAATACTTAAATAATATTTAAATAATTGTTAGGTATGAGTTGTTTCTTTAAAAATGTATTTAAAAAAGTTAAAATTATTTTATATAATTTGTTTTATGTTCAACATGTATTGCCAACACATAAATGTATGGATGCAAGTAGACAAAACAAACCTTTAAAATAGAAAAACAATTATTTGAAATCAGTTTTTTTTTTCATTTTGTAAGTGATCAACCAAGCTATTAACTGTTTTCAATTAGTTTTTGAGATTATGAATTTCATTTTCAAGTAGTTTGATTTTTTTTTTTTTGGTTATCACATAGTGCTTTATATGCATTCCAGAACTTGAGCCTGCTATTTGGGCTTTCTATATCTGAAAATTCACTAAAGTCACCCATGTAAACTTTACATTTTCTGAAATGATAGGTACAATAATATACTTTGTAGAACATTATAATTAAACATACTTAAATGTAAATAAATACTTTTTTTGAGGCATAAGTTTTGTTATGGAATCAGAATCAGAAATATTGTCTATGGAACAATCATTGTCATTTTTTATGGAAAAATCATTGCCACAAATTAATAAATCATTTGGAGTGATTGAAGGTGTAGGAATACTTTTTACTTTCATAAAACTAGAATCTAAATAAAATAATAAACTGTATTTTAAATATTTTAGTCGCAAAAATAAAATAGGTATGAATATATGATAATTAATTAGTTATCTATGAACTCTTGCTTACCAGAAATCACAGAATTTTGGTGAGAAATATGAGTTGGCAAACAATAATCATGATCCATATTGACAATATTTGGTGAAACAGAGGACTCTGGCAAAACCGATTTGATTTGATCATTACCTACATTTTATTTTTACAAATAACAATTTTTTTATTTTATAAAATGATCACTTGGCATATATTAAAGCATTAAAAATTTACATACATAAATTTTTAAATATGCTGGGTATAGCAGATTTTTTTTAAAATTAAACGATCATATGCACCACCAATATAATAATCTTCTTCTGTAAAATGTTTAAAGCAAATAACTTTATTTTTGGTCATTTTAAAATCTCTTTGATGCTTTTTTATAATGTTAAGCCATTCTTTTTCTCGATCTTTGGGAATGCTATTAAATATTAATAATTAAATATCAATGA
Source organism: Aphis gossypii (assembly GCF_020184175.1). Taxonomy (NCBI): domain Eukaryota; kingdom Metazoa; phylum Arthropoda; class Insecta; order Hemiptera; family Aphididae; genus Aphis; species Aphis gossypii. Next base: position 29,230 of record NW_026083283.1, read on the forward strand.
ATGGATGTGTCTCAATACAAATTAAAAAAAGCGGGCAAGTGAGTACCGCTCTGCTGTACATTAGGTGCCGTATGGATCATTATTATATTATAGGAGTGTTAAATTTGAATCCAATGATAGTTATCATTGTATACGAAAAACGATTCTGAACGAAGATGATTTGTCAGCCTAGGATATAATTTCCAGTTGTTGGTGAAAAAGGTGGTTTATGTTTTAATGGCCTGAATACACCAAAATTTAAGTTCTTTTATAATTATTGTAAGCTAAACTTATGAAAAATCTTGTATTAAATTTTCAACTCTTAGCTACCTATACAAACATTTTTATGAATTATACCTACAAAATAATTTGCAAATATTCATAATTTTAACGAATTTTCGTCAAAATTTGAACTTCAAATGCTAATAAAAAAAAATTGTGCCTATGTATTCTTATAATTTTTTAATCACTATAATAATAACTTATGAGGAACTTTGCATTAAATTTTCAAGTATTTTGATAGGGCCAAAAAGATTTTATTGACACATAAAAAAACAATTTTCAGAAAAATTGAAAATTTCAGTTGTCTATAAATAGCTCAAAAAAAGTCAAAATATTTTGAAAATTAAATCACGTAAAGAAAACGCGAATCTGAATAACTGGTAAAATTTTCAAGTATCTACGACTTATACTTTTTGAATAATAACAAATATCAAAAATCGTTTGAGGCTAAACCGTTATTTAACGCGGTTTTTGTAAAAATTTAAATTTCAAACACTCATAAAAATTTTTTGTCTGATTCCGGTAGAGTTTTTTTTACAGATATTTGAAGAAAAATGTATGGAGAACCTTGTACCAAATTTTCAAAACTTAGTTATAAAAGAAAAACATTTTATGATTTTTCAACTTCAAAATAACTTGCAAATTTTCGAGTTTTCGACAGATTTCGTAAAAATTTGAACTAAAAACGCTTATAAAAAAAAATTGTGACTAACGATTTTTAATTTTTTTTAGCTACATTAAAACAACTCATAAGGAACCTTGTATTAAAATTTTCAAAACTTTTTGGTCATCCAAAAATTTTTTATCGACACTTTAAAAAAAATTTCTCAAAAAAAATCGAAAATTTCAGTGGTCTATAAATAACTCAAAAAAAGTCAAAATTTTTTGAAAATTTAACTATATACGGATACCACTGACATTAACATTTGGTGAAAATTTCAAGTATTTTCAGTGATTAGTTTTTGAATTACAACCATAAAAAAAATTGATTTGGTCGAAAATTGGTTTTGCGTAAAAATTGCCGTTTTTCCGTCATTTTTTTTTTGTTTTTCTCGATTTTTTTGAAAACTGTTGGAAAATGTTAACTTTTTACCTCTATAATGCACCAAGGATATTCACTTTTACATCGGAAACCACCCCCATTGTTTGAAATTGGAGCATTATTTAGACTAGTTATGCTGTACACAGACACAAAAAAAAAAAAAAACACACATCATTGTAAAATCAATACATTCTTCACTTCGTTCAGAATCTAATATTTATATTACACACCTGTGCATTTTTATTCCTTTTCCTTTTGAACATCCTCGAATAGAACAATACTTCATTATTTTACACTTACAAGTGTAAATATATATAATACATATATATAATAACCTAACCTATATTTCAATTTTAAAATTATATATTATATTACAATATAGGTAAGTAGAAAATATATTATTAGAAGCATGGCTAAATATATTATATATTATATATTATATAAACTTAACCATGATGAGAAGTATTATGCTATTATTAAAGTACTATATTTAAAGAGTACTATTATTTATAGTACATGGAGTAATAAACAGTTTTATTGTTTTTTTCCCATGATATTCTCGACCAGATATCTGTCTCTCTCACTCAATATCTTATTTGTTTAAATGGACGGGAGGTGAGGAAAGCGCCGTCCATGAGTTAATAGGTCAATGGGTAATACTAATATTAGTAATATTTATATAATAAGTATATAATTAATAATTTATATTAAACAATCAAATTATGAGTTTAAATATTTTAGTATGAAAATAAACATTACAACTTTTTTTATAATTTAATAAGAATATCATAATTCATAATAACTATTGACTAATAAGTAAAAATAATAATGAAATGACGATGAAATATTGTCGTTCCATGAGAACGTGGTTGCTGCTCGATAACATGTTATAAATAGATCTGATGTACAAAGTACAAATCGTCAACTTACCGTCTGTATAACCAGTGGTACGACACTCCCTATCTTCACATATACTATCTCCACTATGTTATCACACAACAGAGTGTCGTTTCTTGCACGGACTAAGATATAATGGACTGGCATCCAAGCAATTTCGGTGTATCTCAAAATTCTGGGTTTATCACTTGTTATGGGAGCTTAACTATTACTAGCGCGCATGGTGGTTTAATTTTAAACCACTGACAACGAACTAATAAGTAAATTATATTATCTTCTATTTTTATACCTATAAGGCTATAGCCTATTACCTATATATTAATTCTTAATTCTTACTCGCCGAATTTCACACATGCGTCAAGTTATGTATCTCGTTTTGTTCATGTTATTCAATTTCGCCATTCACCTTCGTCACCGCTGTACCAAGCACACGCGTCAAGTTGTTTATCCTTCAAAATTATTTTAAAAGCTCTACGCCTTCTTGGTGTAAGTGTTCATCTGATATAAGGTTTCTGACTCTCCATTTTAAATAATCTTGATTTACGTTTGTGGAAATACCAAATCAAAGAATCACAGGATTAACATCTTTTTTTCATATTAGGTATCCATTATAATTGGACATTTTATATGACGCCATAGTGTATTGTTTTCCAATACTGCAGTTCGTACAGAAATCCCTTAATGGTATATAATCAAACAAAATGAGATATATTTTATTATTTTAATTGTGTGATAGATGAAATCCGTTGGGTACCTAACAGGGAAATTCATTAAGTTTGGACCACCTCTACAAATATTTTTGTAGTCAATTATATCAATAAACCTTGATATATCTCTTAAATTTACTGGGATTACAAGTTTAGTGCTCTGTTGATCAATATCAACAGATAATTGGTACACATAAAAACAAATTTCCAAAGTATTTTTAAATACTAATTGCTTTTCAATTTTTAATTGACCATCAATAAAATTTGATTTATAAAATACTATTTCTCTATTACTTGAATATGTAGTCCATTCTTAAGGTAAGTTAACTCTTTTAAAATTGATTAAAAGAGCTTCAAATGACAATAATTCATCATTGTCCACCTAATAATTAATATTGATATTTTTTAAAATTAATTTAAATTATGATTTAAACATCTTATTAAAACCAAGTTAGTAATAAAGATATTACTTTAGATATTTTTATGCATTTATTGGGCGGCTCTCCATCCAAGTCAAATTCATTTAGTAACACATTTTGTGGTTGAATTATTGCTTTAGGTTCCTTTTAAATTATGATCATAATAATTAAAAATCAGTGATATACACAGTAATTTGTACACCAGTATTTAATATATTAATACAAAAGTATATGCAAATTATTAGATTATTTTTTTTAATTTGATAATCTATAACTAAAAATTTCAGGTACCTATATTTTATAATATGCTGAACTTACATTTTCTTCAAATAATTCCTAACGGTATGATCTTAAGTCATACAATTTGGCATAATTGTGATCTAATTATAATCTCTTACCTCCCCTTATAGTTTTGTTTTTTAAATTAAAAATAGTTGGAATAGTTCCTTTTTTCAAGCCGCATTTTATTCTACATCCAACATCCTGTAGGTACATTGGTTTTAAACAAAGAGTAAATCTAAGATATAATTGTTACCCTAGATAAATAAATTAAGCATTTAATTCGATACAAACGGCAGCAATATCCTGTGGACCTGAATAATTAGAAATTATATTTTCGGGTAAAAAATGATCAGCAAATACAAATTTCATTAATGTTTCATTACAATTTGCATTGCTTATAGATTTTTTCCATTGCGAATATAGTGCTTTCGGTGGAGCAAAAAAAGAAATGTTTGGAGTGCGTTTTGTACTTACACACCCTTCAACCGAACACTTTTTTACTTTCATTTTTAAATTCATAAGATAAACAAGTTGTTTCAATAGTTTAATTTAACATTCAAATGTGTTAATTTAATTTTAGGTATATTATTATTTATATTTCATTTATTTTATAGGATGCTCTTGCAGACTATGAATAACATCGAAAAGTATACCGGTCAAATGCTGATGAAGTATTAAAGGATTACAGACTCCTCACCTTCACATCTGGTACTAGAGCTGCATCATACCCAGCAACACGCATATCATTTGTTGTTTTGCGTAATATGCCTTCAACGCCGCCAAAACACACACACGCAACAAGTTGTACTCCACGTTTGATTGATGTGCGTTTTCGCCGTACAACTTCTTAACCATCGATATACACATAACTCATCGATGTAAATCCCGAAAAGCAGATTTTATTCACGGTTGTCGCTCTTTTTTCGCCATCACCGTAACTCACACATGCATCAAGTTATGCATCTTGTTTTGTTTTATGTTATTCGTTTTCGCCTTTCACCTTCGTCACCACTGTACAAAACTCACGCGTCAGCTTGAGTGCGTTTTTGACGTACGCATTGAATGTTTCCGAAACATACAACAGCGTCAAACTGTGCTTCACGGTGGGCTTGTTTGTGTGCGTTTTCCCGTGCAAAATCGCCACCTTCGATATACTCTTGACTCTTTGTTGTAACTCCCCAAAAAAAAGCTCTTATACGTGGTTTTCGCTCTTTTCGCCGTCGCCGAATTTCACACATGCGTCAAGTTATGTATCTTGTTTTGTTTTATATTATTCGTTTTCACCTTTCACCTTCGTCACCGCTGTACCAAACTCACGCGTCAGCTTGTACTCCCTTATTGATTGTTATGCATTTTCATCCATGCGCTTCATGGCGCCAGACCAAGCACACGCGTCAAGTTGTACTCCACGTTTGATTGATGTGCGTTTTCACCGTGCAACTTCTTAACCATCGATATACTCATAACTCATCGATGTAACTCCCGAAAAGGAGATCATATTCACGGTTGTCGCTCTTTTTTCATCGTCACCGTAACTCACACATGCGTCAAGTTATGTATCTCGTTTTGTTTTATGTTATTCGTTTTCGCCGTTCAACTTCGTCACTGCTGTACCAAACACACGCGTCAAGTTGTACTCCACGTTCGATTAATGTGAGTTTTTGCCGTGCGCATTGAATGTTTCCGAAACATACAACAGCGTCAAACTGTGCTTCACGGTGGGCTTGTTTGTGTGCGTTTTCCCGTGCAAAATCGCCACCTTCGATATACTCTTGACTCTTTGTTGTAACTCCCCAAAAAAAAGCTCTTATTCGCGATTTTCGCTCTTTTCGCCGTCGCCGAATTTCACACATGCGTCAAATTATGTATCTTGTTTTGTTTTATGTTATTCGTTTTCGCCTTTCACCTTCGTCACCGCTGTACCAAACTCACGCGTCAGTTTGCACTCCCTTATTGATTGTTATGCATTTTCATCAATGCGCTTCATGGCGCAAGACCAAGCACACGCGTCAAGTTGTACTCCACGTTCGATTGATGTGCGTTTTCACCGTGCAACTTCTTTACCATCGATATACTCATAACTCTTCGATGAAAATCCCGAAAAGGAGATCTTATTCACGGTTGTCGCTTTTCGTTTCAAACCGAAACTCACACATGCGTCAAGTTATGTATCTCGTTTTGTTTTATGTTATTCGTTTTCGCCGTTCACCTTCGTCGCTGCCGAACCAAACTGACTCGTCAAGTTGTACTCCCTATTCGTTTGTTATGAATTTTCTCCGTGCCGCTTCGTTACCGTCGATATACTCATAACTCTTCGAAATAACTCCCGAAAAGATGCTCTAATTAACGGTTGTCGCTCTTTTTTCGCCGCCGCCGAAAATCACATGCGTCAAGTTGTGAATCGCGTTTTGTTTGTTTTGCGTTTACGCCGTTCGTCTTTGTCGCTGCCGAATCATACATACCAGGCTCTGAACACTTTTAAATGTTATCAATAATAAGCGGCCATTTTTTCTGGATGAAAACAATATTCAAATGTTCTATGATAATATTGTTTGGATGTTTATTTGTTATTATTCTGTATTTCTGTGTCACAGACAAGTAGACAACAAATGTACCTTGTTTCAAACGGGACAGGTAGCAATTTTTCGTCAAGGGTACATGAAATGCGGAACCCTGCTGATCATATTTTAAAAAATCACGGTTTTTTAATTCCCAGCCTAAACTGAGAATACCTAGTTAGAGTAAAAATCGTCACCTGGCGCGTTAATACCGAAGGACGTTATTGTTAATTTTTAACGGTCAATCTTTTGGACTCGTGAAAGTCTCGTGTTATAACCAATATATTTATTCTTTGTATAACTCTGTTGATGTCGGAACTTGGTCACTTTTTCACTTTGTCACTGAATAAATTTGTTCATCATCATGGTTCTTGTATGTTTGGTTAAAAATTGTAAAAATGCCAAAAGCACTACAAAGGAAAAAAATTGCAACCTTTTTAGAATACCCAAAGATTTGGCTCGGTAAGTAATTCATCAAAACTTCACAATGGTTATATTAATTAATTTTTAAGAAATTGCTACTTATAAAATAAATTAATTTATAGGTCTTAAGAATGGTTAATTAATTGTGAAAGAGAAGATCTGATTTCAAAATCTGTTGACAACCTTTACAACAATTATAGAGTTTGTATGAACCATTTTAAAAATAACATGTTTTCAAATCCAGAGAAAACTCGATTATGGATTAGTGCTGTGCCTACTGAGTTTGGTAATTTATTTTAATTTTGTTTTTTTTTATTCATTATAATCTAGAATCTAGATATAAGTTAATTTTTATAAATAGTTTTCTAATATTTAATTTCCTTAATTTTAGTAATGCAAACAACCACATATACCTCTTCTGGCACTTCACCAATAGTTAATCATACAATGGATTTTAATTCACCATCTACCTGTAAGTTTATATTTGTATTTTTTTTTACTATTTACTACACATTTATAAGGTCTAATTCAAAATTTAAAAATCTGTTTATGCAGCAATGGCAATCAGTACTACAACTTTAGACGAACAAGTTGATAAACCAAGTTCAAAACCAATATCAACACAAATTACAAAGGACCTGATTTTAAACACCCCAAGAAAATCTAAACTTAAAGGTAAATTAAGTGAACTTAATAAAAGATGTACCATCCTAGAAAAAGAGATTGAAACTTTAACAAAACAAATGAATGAAACCTACTAAAACGGTAATTTTTTGTAATTTTAACAGATTTGTTTAGATTTTTTGTAATTTTTAACAGGAAAATATAAGGTCGGCTTTTTTTGGAATGTTTTTTAAAGTTCGTTTTTAGATGTTTTTTTAAGAAAAAAATTTAATAAAAAAACACGTCCCCGAATGGAAGATGCTTTAAATTTAGAAAAATTTATAATAATTTAACTTTTTAATATTTATTAAGAATAATAAGAAAAATACTTGATCAAATCAAAAAGTGTACTGAACGTACCCACTATCTACTGATTTGCAAACAAAATGAATGTTTCACCTCAGCGTCCCTATTTTTTTGTAAACCAAAAAAAAAAATATTTTACATTTTTGATGTCCCTCGACCCTCACTTATTAAAATCAACTAGAAATAACTTTTTTAAGCACCATTTAACGTTTGCGAATGGCATAACAGAAAAAAAAAACATTTAGTTAATTTTTACAAATCTGATCAAGGTCTTATTCGTCTTGCACCCAAATTAACTGATGCACACATAAACCCAAGTCCTTTTCAAAATAGGAAAGTGCAGTACGCTAGTCAAACTTTTAGTGCAGGTATGCGGACTTGTATTGAAAGTGGTGTATTATCATCTACTGCTGAAACAACTATTATGTTTATAGATTATATGGACAAGTTATTTGATATCTTAAATTCGAAACCTAAAGAAGGAAGTAAGGACTTCAATCAACCATTTAAAAACACTAAATCCCAAAGACAACACTTACTTTACATGTTAGATGCTTTTAAATGTATGTAATGTGTCTTGGAAACCAAAATTGTAAATGGTGAATTACTGTCTAATGATCTACCACATAGAATTAAATTTTTAAAGGGATGGCAAATCACTATAAATTCTTTGTTACATTGATGGGATGACATTGATAAACCCCTTAAATATTCACTATATACATATAGATTGAATCAGGATTGTTTAGAAAATCTATTTGGTAGTTTTCGCAATCAAAATGGCAATAATGTGAATCCTACCCCTATTCAATTTTTATGGACATTTAAAAAAACTTTTTCTTTAAACTATTTTAAGCATTCTTATGGGTCTAATTGCTTAGATGATTTAAATGAAATTTTGACAAATATTGGTGATTTTCTCCTCAGTTGGGTTCTGTTAAATTTTTATATTCAGAAAAACTCCTTTTAATGGGAATATTTTAAAAGTTGGTACCTACTGTTGTTTATCGAAATTTGTGTATACCAGCTAAAAACGCACTTGCATATGTTTCTGGCTATTTAATAAAATAGTGTCTTGAAAAACATTCATGTCATGTTTGTTTAAATTACACCAGATATCAGAATCAGTTGGATCAATCGCTTTTATTTACCCATTTCAAAGCATACCAAAATGAACAAATTGAATAAAGTTCCGTTTTGCGCCTAAAGTGACGCATTCGTTATTCCGAACCCCAAATTTACATTTGGCGCAGTCGGTAAAGGAGTAAGGTAAGTGCTAATTTTAATAAAAATATTTTATGTAAATTCAAGTAAATTAGCACATATCGGGTTAAAAGAACCTACAATAGGTGTCCTGATCATACCGGTTTCCAAATAGTTTTATTCAAATTATTTTATTTTTATTTTTATTTTAAATAAAATATTAAGGGCTTATCCAATCCAAGTTGGTAAATTTTGGCAAAATTTGCATAATTTAGCGTAATTCCTACTGAGCTAAACTTAGTTTTGGCTATTTTTAGGTTGGAAAGTACATATCTCTACCAGCGTTAGCCCGAGTTACGTAAGTTCGTATCCATCGTAATTTAATTAGATAGATAATAGCAATTAAATTTAATCTCCACAATGGCTAGCAAATGCATTGGTGAGTTAAATATTGTCGATATTAACCGGGAATTATCAAGACGTGGTTATTTAAGATATCAAATAACTTGTCCATATAATCTATAAACATAATAGTTGTTTCAGCAGTAGATGATAATACACCACTTTCAATACAAGTCCGCATACCTGCACTAAAAGTTTGACTAGCGTACTGCACTTTCCTATTTTGAAAAGGACTTGGGTTTATGTGTGCATCAGTTAATTTGGGTGCAAGACGATTAAGACCTTGATCAGATTTGTAAAAATTAACTAAATGTTTTCTTTTTTTCTGTTATGCCATTCGAAAACGTTAAATGGTACTTAAAAAAGTTATTTCTAGTTGATTTTAATAAGTGAGGGACATCAAAAATGTAAAATATTTTTTTTTTGGTTTACAAAAAAATAGGGACGCTGAGGTGAAACATTCATTTTGTTTGCAAATCAGTAGATTGTGGGTACGTTCAGTACACTTTTTGATTTGATCAAGTATTTTTCTTATTATTCTTAATAAATATTAAAAAGTTAAATTATTATAAATTTTTCTAAATTTAACGCATCCCCCATTCGGGGACGTGTTTTTTTATTAAATTTTTTTCTTAAAAAAACATCTAAAAACGAAATTTAAAAAACATTCCAAAAAAAGCCGACCTTATATTTTCCTGTTAAAAATTACAAAAAATCTAAACAAATCTGTTAAAATTACAAAAAATTACCGTTTTAGTAGGTTTCATTCATTTGTTTTGTTAAAGTTTCAATCTCTTTTTCTAGGATGGTACATCTTTTATTAAGTTCACTTAATTTACCTTTAAGTTTAGATTTTCTTGGGGTGTTTAAAATCAGGTCCTTTGTAATTTGTGTTGATATTGGTTTTGAACTTGGTTTATCAACTTGTTCGTCTAAAGTTGTAGTACTGATTGCCATTGCTGCATAAACAGATTTTTAAATTTTGAATTAGACCTTATAAATGTAGTAAATAGTAAAAAAAAATACAAATATAAACTTACAGGTAGATGGTGAATTAAAATCCATTGTATGATTAACTATTGGTGAAGTGCCAGAAGAGGTATATGTGGTTGTTTGCATTACTAAAATTAAGGAAATTAAATATTAGAAAACTATTTATAAAAATTAACTTAATATCTAGATTCTAGATTATAATGAATAAATAAAACAACAATTAAAATTACCAAACTCAGTAGGCACAGCACTAATCCATAATCGAGTTTTCTCTGGATTTGAAAACATGTTATTTTTAAAATGGTTCATACAAACTCTATAATTGTTGTAAAGGTTGTCAACAGATTTTGAAATCAGATCTTCTCTTTCACAATTAATTAACCATTCTTAAGACCTATAAATTAATTTATTTTATAAGTAGCAATTTCTTAAAAATTAATTAATATAACCATTGTGAAGTTTTGATGAATTACTTACCGAGCCAAATCTTTGGGTATTCTAAAAAGGTTGCAATTTTTTTCCTTTGTAGTGCTTTTGGCATTTTTACAATTTTTAACCAAACATACAAGAACCATGATGATGAACAAATTTATTCAGTGACAAAGTGAAAAAGTGACCAAGTTCCGACAGTCAACAGAGTTATACAAAGAATAAATATATTGGTTATAACACGAGACTTTCACGAGTCCAAAAGATTGACCGTTAAAAATTAACAATAACGTCCTTCGGTATTAACGCGCCAGGTGACGATTTTTACTCTAACTAGGTATTCTCAGTTTAGGCTGGGAATTAAAAAACCGTGATTTTTTAAAATATGATCAGCAGGGTTCCGCATTTCATGTACCCTTGACGAAAAATTGCTACCTGTCCCGTTTGAAACAAGGTACATTTGTTGTCTACTTGTCTGTGACACAGAAATACAGAATAATAACAAATAAACATCCAAACAATATTATCATAGAACATTGATAATATTGTTTTCATCCAGAAAAATGGCCGCTTATTATTGATAACATTTAAAAGTGTTCAGAGCCTGGTATGTATGATTCGGCAGCGACAAAGACGAACGGCGTAAACGCACAACAAACAAAACGCGATTCACAACTTGACGCATGTGGTTTTCGGTGGCGGCGAAAAAAGAGCGACAACCGTAAATAAGAGCATCTTTTCGGGAGTTATTTCGAAGAGTTATGAGTATATCGACGGTAACGAAGCAGCACGGAGAAAATTCATAACAATCGAATAGGGAGTACAACTTGACGCGTGAGTTTGGTTCGGCAGCGACGAAGGTGAACGGCGAAAACGAATAACATAAAACAAAACGAGATATAACTTGACGCATGTGTGAGTTTCGGTTTGAAACGAAAAGCGACAACCGTGAATAAGATCTCCTTTTCGGGATTTTCATCGAAGAGTTATGAGTATATCGATGGTAAAGAAGTTGCACGGTGAAAACGCACATCAATCGAACGTGGAGTACAACTTGACGCGTGTGCTTGGTCTGGCGCCATGAAGCGCATGGATGAAAATGCATAACAATCAATAAGGGAGTACAAGCTGACGCGTGAGTTTGGTACAGCGGTGACGAAGGTGAAAGGCGAAAACGAATAACATAAAACAAAACAAGATACATAACTTGACGCATGTGTGAAATTCGGCGACGGCGAAAAGAGCGAAAACCGCGAATAAGAGCTTTTTTTTGGGGAGTTACAACAAAGAGTCAAGAGTATATCGAAGGTGGCGATTTTGCACGGGAAAACGCACACAAACAAGCCCACCGTGAAGCACAGTTTGACGCTGTTGTATGTTTCGCAAACATTCAATGCGCACGGCAAAAACTCACATTAATCGAACGTGGGGTACAACTTGACGCGTGTGTTTGGTACAGCGGTGAAGAAGGTGATAGGCGAAAACGAATAACATAAAACAAAACAAGATGCATAACTTGACGCATGTGTGAGTTACGGTGATGGCGAAAAAAGAGCCGTACCCTTAACGAAAAATTGCTACCTGCCCCGTTTGAATCAAGGAACATTTGTTGTCTATTTGTCTGTGACCATAGACACGGATGGCAAATCCATGGCACGCGAAAATTGTTACTATTATATATTATATAATATATAATATTATACATAATAAATTATACTATTATAGAATATAGGTAATAGGTAAAAATATTTGAGCATACAGCTTTTATCGCTCATTAACGATTATTCAATTTTATCTTTTTTTTTTTTTTTTTTTTTTTTTTTGGAATCGACGACCGGGAGTGAACTGCTTTCGCATTACTTCCTCCCGGCCGCCATCGTTTATTAAACAAAAGAAATACATATTTGGGTGGGGAAGGCGGGGCTAGTCTCCCCGTCCTTACCTCCTTACAACGTGTTTAACAATGTTGCTTAATATTAATTAAGTGTAACAGGCCTCATGTGATATATACAATAAACGACAAGATGACGAATTAACAAACAACAATATATCAAATGGCGTTTATTCCTGACTTCCTTCTCCTGCTTTTTGGACCAGTAGCACTATCGTGCCACTTCTGCCCTCTGCCTAATTCTCTCGAGCTCTTCTTTCTCACCCATGATGGACTCCACCATAGCCAAGAAAAGGGACTCGTTCCTGATTGCAGCGTCAAGTATTTTGCCGCGCTGGCCTAGATCTGCGGGTAGTTCGCTTACGTTGGGTCTGCACAACAGGTCTGCAACGTCTTCGGGACGGGGGGATCTACCAAGGCACTGTGAAAGGCCCCGCCTCTTTTCCTCCCAAAAGGGACACACAAAAATAGTGTGCTCCGCGTCATCACAAACTTCCGGACAGTGATGGCACGCCGGGCTTCTTGCTCTGTTCCTCTTCCACAGATAATGTTGGAAGCACCCATGCCCTGTAAGGACCTGAGCCATGTGGAAAGTAACTTTCCTTGGTCCCTGGTACCACCATCTGACCACACTTGGGATGAGTTTCCTGGTCCAGCTCGCCTTTCCAGTGTTTTCCCACGCAACTTGCCACTGCAGGATGGTCTCGTACTGAACTGCGGTTTTAGAGACAGCGCACCCAGACTTTCTAGCCTCTGCTATGGTGGACCTCTCTAAGGCTAACAGGTAAGCCGGGGGCATCCTAGCCAGGACCAGAGCTGCCATGTTGGACACGGTTCTGTAGCACCTGGCCACCCGCAGTGCCGTGCACCTCTGAGCTTGGGTTAGCAGTGTCTTCGGCTTTTCTACAACCTGGACGCTGCTAGACCACACTTGGGCTCCGTAGAGCAAGCGGCTGTGTATTACGCTCATGATCAGACTGCGCTTGGACTGCGAGGGCCTACCTACGTTTGGCATGAGTCTGCCGAGCGCAACCGCGGCCCTCTTGGCTCCTGCAGCCACCGTCTTCGCATGCTCAACGAAGGACAGTCGGGTGTCCAGCTGCACACCCAAGTACTTGATGGCACGTTTGACAGGCACCGTAATTCCTTGTACTTGAATCTTCGGTGAGCCAAAAGAGCGCTTCTTTGTTAAGATTACGCATTCGGACTTCTCAGGTGCAAGAGTTAGACCGTTCGCCAGCATCCACTGCAACACTTCCGTAAGTATTGGATTGACCAACTGCTCCATTAGCTCAGAATTGTGTGCGACAGCCACTAACGCTACGTCGTCCGCAAATGCTACGAGCTTGACGCTCGCAGGAACCGAGAGCCGTAGTATGCCATCATAGAAGAGATTCACAGTGTCGGTCCTAAGACCGAGCCCTGCGGAACTCCGCAAGTGACTGGCAGGCTTGACCCAGCACCAAGCTGGATTTCCCGTTCGGACATGTAGGACCGTAGAATGCCCGTTAGGTATCCAGGGGCCCCTGACCTGTGCAGAGCCGCATCGATTTGCGTCCAAGGCGCAGTGTTGAACGCATTTTTAACATCGAGAGTCACTACAGCGCAGTGTTTTCTGTTCTGCACTGCACCCTCACCCGCTGCGCGCGCCGTCTTTAGGACCTCTTGGATAGCGTCCACGGTGGATCTGGTACGTCTAAAGCCAAATTGAAATTCGCTGAGGGCTCCGGTATTCTCAACATACGGTGCTAGACGGTTCAGCAGCATCCTCTCCAAGAGTTTGCCCGCACCGTCCAACAAGCTTATGGGGCGATAGCTGGACGGCTGGTCCGGTGGTTTGTCGGAACCCTTGTGCAGTAGAACGAGCCTGGCCCTCTTCCATATGGACGGGAACACCTTCTTGGTAAGGCAAGCGTTGTACACGTTCAGGAACATGTCAGGGCTATGTCTCACTGCCAACCTAATCACCTCGTTGGGGATGGAATCGGGACCTGGAGCCTTACCCAGAGGCAACTTTCCGACCGCCATCAGTAATTCATCCGTCGTGAACATAGGGGTCTCGACCTCCAGCGGCGCGGTCAGCTCAGTGGAGGCGCTAGATCCTGTTGGGACCGCTCGCCAATCTACGGGCGGTTGCGCTGGGAAGAGTCCTCGAGCGATTTGGGACATCGCCTGCACATCCATGGCAGGAGGGCGGCGCCCTAGCCGCTTGTTGACTATTCTGTACGATACGCCCCAAGAGTCGCCTTCCACAGCCTCGCATAGCTCTCACCAAGATCTTTCCTGCGCCCTCCTGATGGCCATTCTCAGTTCCTTCCTAGCATGGTTATACTCCTCGAGAGCTGCCTCACGATCAATAACGTTAGCTCTTCGTCCCGCGCGCTGGTACCTCCTTCTAGCAGCAATGGCAACCTTGCGCTTGTCAGCGATGTCATCATTCCACCAGTGTGCTCCCCTCTTGCCTTGGAATACCGTTCTTTTTGGCATTGCTGCGTCGCAGGCCCTTGTCAGTAAGTCCTGTAGTCTGGCGGCGTGTTCCTCCGCAGAAGCGTTCTCCGGAAGGGGAGGTGAGGTGTCATTGCGGGCCCCATGGGCCTTGATGGCTTCCAACGACAGCTTCTTCGTGGACCAGCCTGCAGGGCGAGTCACTCTGCAGTCTGCCGTAGTTCTGGATGACCCCGATTTCAGCACAGAGTACCCGATGTACTCGTGGTCACTGGCGGTGTAGTATTCCGTGATGACGGCCCAGTCTGAGACCAGGGGCCGGTTGCCCGTAGAACGCGAAAAGGTGACATCGATCACCGATGCCGCATTAACCCTCCTGAACGTCGGCGTTGAGCCTACATTACAGACCACGAGTTCAAGTGCCGACGCGAAGTCGGACAAAAGGGATCCCCTAGCGTCGTCTGTGGACGAACCCCACTCCGAAGAGTGGGAGTTGAAGTCCCCGGCCACGACGATATCCATGCTCGCGTCGCCTTGGGACCGGATCGACGCTTCGAGATCGTTGAGAAAACAGTCAAATTCTTGAAGGGAGCAGTTGGGGGTAAAGTAGCAACTGTAGAACAGCGTACTATCTACCTTGGCCCAAGCGAAGCCCACCCCAGAGCCTCTGCCCGATACGGCGACCGTCGATCTGCTCGTGACGTATATGGCGCATTTGCCGTCCGTACTGGCGACCCATTGCTGTGGGCACGCCCCCATCTGGCGGTTGTAGTCGCTGACAACAACGACATCGATGTCGCGTTCCGCGACGGTTTGGATGAGCAGCTGTTGTGCCGCCCAGCAGTGGTTAAGGTTCACCTGCAGAACCTTAATCGCCCGCAACGAACTTGCCATCAGGGGCATGCGGGGGTGGAGGAGCTTTCGTCCTGCACGACGACGCCCGGACTTCGATCCACCTCGCCCGGGCGGACTTCCTGATGGGGGAGTTCGCACGAGGCAATTAGGTGCCCAACAACCTTACATCTAAAACACCTCCTTTTCTCTTCGGCTCTGCAGTCCTTTGTCTCCAAAGAGGAGCACCGAGCGCAGCCCTTGGGCCTGGCCCCAAGCGCTTTAATGCGACATTTCGCCCAGCCAATCTTGAGCTTCTTGAGACGGGCCAGCTTAAGCCCTGGAGAAACCGGCACCCTCACTACGGCCGATCTCACTCCATTCGCACCCTCACGGATCTTCAAGACATTCTTGATCTTTAACTCTGGGTCGTGTGCCTCCAGCGTGCTCGTCAGCTCGACTTCGTCAACAGAGTCCTCAATGCCAATGAGAACCAGGGCAACACTAGGGTTAGGGCGCCTGATGCCCCTGGTTTCGCCAAAACGTCTTTTTAGGACGCTAGCCAAGCTGTCTGCTTGTTCCTTTCCGTGCATTTCTAACACTAGGTTGCCAGACTTGGCTCTCCTGGTTGTGATTTCGAAGGCGAGAGCCTCCTGCCGAACGGTCTCCTTCACTTCCTTGACAATGTCGGCGTAGGACTTGTCAGCCGGTTTCTCCAACACCACTGCTTGCGATCTAGGGGGGCGCATGCGCTTCCCTCCGACTGCCTTCGGGATTTGCGGAGCCGTGGATTCTGCTTTAGCCGCCTGGACCATCGGGACTTTGTCTGCTCCCCTTTTGCCTCTTCGCCTCTTGGTGACGACTTTGAACTCTGCCTCTCCCGCACTGTCCGAGTTCTCATTCCGTTGTTGTCCAGGCTTGTCCGCCGGCTTAGCAATCGGACGCTGAATGCCTGGCTGTTGTAGTGACGTTGGGCAGAACTCCCACCAGCATGGCGTATCCGTCGCCGCGTCCATTGACTCGATGTTGGACATTTTCGTCTTCACGCTTGGCCTTTGTAATTGGTCACTCTTGGGGATGTTGTGGTGCAAGGCGTTGAACGCTTTGTGCACTTCTTCACGGCTTTTCCTTAGTCCACCAATCACCTCCAGAAGCCCCTCAATGGCGGATTTCGCTTCCGGGCTCCTTACCTTAACGGACCAGCTCTCTAGGACCGCTGCTTTTTGGAGCATAAGCTTGTAGCCTCCATCCTGCGTAGTAAGGCACGTATGGAGAAAGCGCTTCACAGCGCCTTCATGTCTGCGTCCTGCTCATTTAGTTATTTTCCTTTAACTCCGTTGGTTCCAGTTGCGGTCTTAGACTCGGCTCTCTGTCCGAGGGTAGTGCCCCGCTTCGCAGCACTACCAGCAGTCGCGGTACCAGCACCGTTGCTGGCCGCGGAAGCCTGCCTTACTTCTTCCGCGTTTGATGGGTAGCCTGTTGGCGATGACGAAACCCGGGACGTGCCCACACTCCCGGCCGCCGACACCTGGGGGTCCGAATCCCCTGGTGTGGTAACGATATTTCCTTTATTTGTGTCCATCATGAATATTGAAAGGTGGTGGTGGCTTGGCTGCCACTGTCGACGTCAGCCTCACGTCGACTGTTTGCTGTTCGGGGTGGCCTGATCTACCGGGGCACCGGGGGCCGATCGCTCCCCCGGTGGTACACTTGACCGCGACCGCTTATTCGTCCATCCAGGAAGGATGGCTTATTTCGCGGCTACCCTGTATATCTACAGGGCGTTCCCCTATCCGCAACCTGGGGACGCGCCCGATGGCATGTGCATGCGCACGGGATTCAATTATATCTGTAGATAAAATAATAATACTTATGTATTATTTATATGATATTGCGTTTAGTATGTTATTATAGTAATAAACCTACCTCAGTAAACATTAATCAGTTCAAATACGTCTGTCATTTTGTAAGTGCATCGTGTCCGATTATTGTATTTTATTTAACATTATTTAATATGTCTGTACCAAAAAAAAAAAAAAAAAAAATAGTGAATTAAATGTTAGTAGTTGTAGTAGCAGAGAATTTCAAAACTCAAAACCTAACTATAAATATGAGTATAGTATGTGGTCTACCAATGTTATGTGTTCGGTACCGACTCTGGCGACGACCAATTATTATTTTTATTATTTTGTATCCAACATTATAATCTTTCGCCGATAAGGAATGGGATATTCCGAAGAAACCCCACGCCCCGCCGTCGTGTCCCTCGAAGGCTGCCCGTTCTGTACGGCCGCCAGACACAGGGATTCTACCGTCGCAAGGTCGTTGACCATCGTCAGTCTGCAAGTTGTCGTTGCCGATACCACCGTCGCAGTCCGTATCTTTTCTTTGTTTTTTACGCGTCGCGTCGGGTCGCCATTTCTGCCGTTCGGTGGCATATTTTATTTTATATCTTTTTATATATTTTGTTACTTATTGTGCGCGGGTACTACATGTAACTCTTTATGGTGCGAGAGTGTCGACTATTATATTATAATACATTTGCTGCACACGGGTGCAGCAACATTTTATCGTATAACAGCACGGGCTGTTACGAAGATTTTCTGTAGTATAATATCTCTTCCCTCCCCGGCTCTACTCACGAAGATCCACAGAGAAGACGTTCGGCGTGAAAACGATTTCGATCAGCGGTCCCAGGCCTATGCAACTCATCGACCAATTTACACAAATCGGTAGTGCTCTTATTGTCGGGTCCCGCTCTGGTGGCGCGCTCTAGTAGTAATTTGTAATTTAATAATTTATAACTTATTCAAAGATAA